>NW_022321763.1:0-20004 GCF_002776525.5 Piliocolobus tephrosceles | reverse complement strand
TCCGCCTCCCAGGTGCAAGCAATTCTCCCGCCTCAGCCGCCTCAATTAGCCCGGGCTGGAGTGCAAAGGCGCCGTCTCGCCTCACTGCAACTTCCGCCTCCCAGGTGCAAGCAATTCTCCCGCCTCAACCGTGATGACAGGTGCCTGCCATCACGCCAAGCTAATTTTTGTATTTTTAGTAGAAATGGGGTTTCACCATTTTGGCCAGGCTGGTCTCAAACTCCTGACTTCAGGTGTTCCACCCACCTAGGCATCTCAAGTTCTAGGATTACAGGCAGGAGCCACCACGCCCAGACGAGAACATTACTTTTAAAACACAAGCTTAAACTAGCAAAATACTTTAAAAAAAAAAAAAAAAAAAAAGGCAATAACATTATTTTGTTCAATGTTCTAGACCCGTTCTGTTGTTTTTACATGCAAGGACAAATTCTCCAAGAACTTCATCCACTGATTTTTTGCTTGAGTCACTGTTCCCCTTAATCTCTACCTGATTAAATCCCGTATTTCCTTCTGATTTCAGTTTGCATGTGACTTCAAGGTAACTTTCTCTTCAAAGTCATGCCTGGCTACCACCGGAGTGGTAGTCATCGGATATGTAATTAGTGGGTAATCTGTGTTTTCGCTCTACCCTTAACTTACATTATCAAAATACAGCAATTGCCACATTTAAATGCTATTTATGCCACATTCCTACAGGGCCATTAAACCTCTAACTTCAGGAACCCTGTCTGTCCTTATCACCTAGGCTTAAACAAGTTATTCAAAATAAAAGGTGTTCAAAAACTATTGTCATCTTATCGAATGAATACATTAAGGAGAAAGTGGGTGAACAGAAAGAACACTGGGTTTAAATGTTTGTATTCCTGGTTTTTTGAAGGAGAGGTGTAAGATTCTGTCATTTCCATATCCTGCCAGCAGATGCAATGGCCCCCAATTAGTGAAAATTCAGAATTAGTTTTCTCATTTACTGAATCACCATTAGGAAAAATAATTTTCACACTGAGGAATACAGAAGACTTCAAATGTTTTGCCTGAAAGATTGTCTCAACTTTTTTACCAAGACCAAATTTTATAAATCTAAGTTTAATGTAACCCCTAATTCTTTCACACCATTTTCTAGAATATAAATTGCTTCAATTGCTACCTTTTGGAGTAGAACTTCTAAATGATACAAAATGCAAAACATATATACATTTGGACCTAGCAATTCTAACACTATGCAAAAACACATGTACAAAAATACTCAGTTGTGTATATTATTGAATTAAAGACAACCCAAACTTTATCTTTCAGAAACTGGTTAAATGTTAATAAATTATGGTATAATTAGATACTATGTAGCTATTTAAATCAATGAAGATTAGTTGACTATATTGATATGAAAGAATATTTCAAACTTGTTACATGAAAGAAAGCATATTACAGAACAACATATAGACTGTGATTGTGTTGTATTTTTTATGTACACACACTCATGCATATTCATTTGTAATTCATTAAATATTTCTTGAGGAATTACTATGGGTTAAGAAATGCTCTATGCAGGGGATATAAAGTGACAAATTACATAAACAAGATTCCTTTTATTTCACATTCTATAGTATAAAATGCAATGTTTATAAGTGAATATAAAATGATCTGGGAGAAGGCACAAGAAAGTTTTAACAATACATACTTAATCCAGGTCTGAGAGGGGCAATTAAGAAAGAGGTAAGAACAATTTTTATAGTTTGCTCTTTATATTTTTGTTTACAGTGTTTAAATTTCCTCACAGTCAGCATGTATTTTGAACTAAAAAAGAAAACTAAAACTTTCATAACTCACATGGTTCAATTCCTCCAAAAGTTTCCTAAATTATCTCACATCACAACATAAGAACTTCAGTTTGCAACTTAAACTCATGTTTTGTTTTTGTTTTGTTTTTATACCCAGTTCATACCCAGCTCTTCCCACATTCCCATGGTCTACTGATTTATAATATTTCAAATGACTTTCTTCTCTCCCACTTGACTATAACTTCTGTTGAAGGAAGCTTATCTTAGCTTATCTTACCTATTTTTATACCCTAGAACACTTAAGATAGAAAAGTAAATGCAGTGTTTTCTAAAAAGTTTGTAAATAAGTGTGTTGATGGCATTGGAAATAATAACTTCTTTCTAAACAATTTTATTATTTCAGATAATGTAAACAATTTTATTTAACAAGTTGTAAAAGAACATTCTATTACTAGTCTCTCTTAGCTACAGTGCCTTTAATTTAAGATATTTTTAATGGTATGTCTTGAAACATGAAAGGTAAAAGCTATTCCTACTTTCCAGTCAAGTTCTCTGCCCCAACAGAGTGACTCTTAAAATATCCGTATTCTGCAGTCTCATTCAATATATAAAGGCAGATCAGGTATTTGATTAAAACGTGACAGATATTAAGGATTTTCATTTGCCAAGCAATTTCACATATTTGGTCATATGTGAAAAATCATTTGGGGATCAATGGAATTGAGTTCTGTTTAATGAACTTTAAAGTTCCTTACTGTATAACTTTAATTTGAAAGGGTAAAATCCACTTACTACATAATCTAAAAGTCTGTTGTGTTTGGTAGGAATCAGAGAAGGGATTTATGTCTTAATATTCATATCTACTTATGAAATATTGGGATCAAATAGGCATTAAACATCAAAAATTTTTAAAAAGGTAGGATTTTTCCTAAATGTTATTTATTTAAATGTCGGAGAGAAATGGGTTGTTAAGGAGGCTTAGTGGAAACATAAATCTGATTAATTGGAAAACAGGTCAAAATGCTAAAGAAATCACAAAATTAAATGTCCCTAATCACAGAAAAGGAGTTCATGAGAGTAACCCAATAGTGATGATAAGAAAATCAAGTTGAAATATAAAAGGTAGTATTATTCACTTAATGAATATATTTAGTACATTAAGTGACATCAAGTGTACTAGGTGCTAAGGTCCAATAGGGAAGAGAAATCACAAAGTGGATTAAACAAAAGAATTTTAATATAAATAAGTATTCCATTCTGATAAGAGAGTAGCTATAAGATATGGGACAACTACAAATGGCACCCTAGGGACCATAGTGAGTACCTAAGGAAGTACCAACTGGTAAAGGGGGCTTCTCCTCAAAGTTGGAGTTCATACCTTCTTGGAGAAGGCATAGGTCAGCCCACTGGATGGCAGAGAAATGTGTCAATTTGCCCAGGCTTGCACTAACAAAGACCAGCAGGACCAGCAGTCAGTCACAGGACCAGCAGGCACCAATCCTTTGGAGTGCAGGTGGAAAGCAGGTGATCAGCAACCTCAGATAATATACAGAGGTACGGAGAATTCTCCTGGATCCAGGTGGGCAGTACCAGGGCTAAGGCTGTCATCACTGCAAGGACGATGTGTTCTTTATGTGTGACTGGGGCAGAGCTCCTTTGATGTCCTCATCCCCCTGCCCTGATCCACCACACAGCAGCTAGAAACTGCAGAAGAGGTCTTCCTCCTGCAGTGTCTCTCAGTGCACTCTACTGAGAACAGTTAACAATGAGGTCACTTTAAGGAAGACATGCTTAAAGGGATTCCATTTATTACAGTAGAGCATATATTGAAGGGTGAATTTAGAGCTGAGAAGAAAGAAACTGATAATTGGGACAATTACATGTAACTTTTACCTTGAAGAACTGTAATTTGAAACGTGTACAATTTGTGATCAGGTTAAATAAAAATTAGCATTACAGTGGGCCATGAAGAGAGGAAGCGCTTGTCAGATAGGCAGTACATAACAGAGTGTAATATAGATTCAGTTTTATATGTGACTACAAAAATTAGAAAATAGAAAATCAATAATAGGGGCATATCTTTTTAGATAGCATAGCCCAGTTATGGGGTAGAAATAAAGAATAATGTGTTCATTGTCTCTATTCCTCCATATCTGCAGTTTAAGACATTCTCATTAAGACCTCTGCAAACCTAACTCAATCTCATGGCATACTGCTTTAATTCCCTGGCCTACCTGTGGCCCCAGTGAGTTTTCAGTTTGCTGCTTCTGGGTCATGTAGATAAATGCCCACTTTATAGAGATTTTACAGACTATGCATCTTTCTTCAAGACGGACTTTAAAATGAGTAGGCATGATCACCATCTCTCCTAACAGAATTCCGATTCTCAATGGATAGCTATACTTAAGGTACTCATTTATTTTTATAATCCTGTTTAGGAACACTTAAGTTTAATCACGAAGCTCTGAGTACAAGAACTCACATGGCTGAGAGAATATAAAATATAAATCATTAATTTAAATAGGCAACATGAGCCATGGCATAAATTAGTCATAAATATTTTTCCCAGACATATTATTTTTATCATTTTTTGGATGTATTTTTAACTGTAATTATTTTGTCTCAAAAATAAGGGTAAACTGAAGATTGTTAGTAAAACATCATTCAATATATTTTTATTCCATGGAATGATTTTTGTCAATGCAATATGTTTAAGGGTCTTGTGCTAGACGAATATAATAAAAGCCTTGGGATTTTATCAGATGAATGGTATAAGAAAAACAGAGACATTATAAGAACTGTATGCTCAACAAAATTATGGGTTGATAAAATCTTATTTAAAGAGATATTCTGAGGAAAAGCATGAGAAAGAGCAAGAGGATTTTCTCAATTAATATGAAGAATCAATTATTTCTAGAAATGTCAATGGAGTTAATAAGGTTTGACAATGAAACTGGTCAATGGCAATAAATGCTGTATTTCCTGCAGTCACTCTGAGGAGGGGGATGATTAATCATTACTCAATCATGGTTATTAAGAACCTATTGCATGCAAGGCAATGTTATCATAATTGGGGATTGGGCAGTGAGCAAGTCAGGCTAGATCTGTGTTTCCACTCTGCTTATATACTAGTGGTAAGAGGCAGGGAAGGAAGAAAGGGAGGGAGGGAGGGAAAGTGGGAGGGAGAGAGAAAGAAACAAGGAAGGAAGGAAGGAAGGAAGGAAGGAAGGAAGGAAGGAAGGAAGGAAGGAAGGAAGGAAGGAAGGAAGGAAGGAAGGAAGGAAAAAAATTAGTGATAGCACTACAGATTTGGGCAATGGCACTGGGAGTGGCAAAACAAAGCAAAAGATCAAATGTAAGATATATTTTCAGAGAAGAGTGAATGAGACTCACTAACATCAAAAAGTATGAAGAAAAATAAATGAATAAAGTAAGAATTGATTTAGTTATTAATTATGGATGTATATAGGTATTAGTTTATGAAAATCCTAATTGATTAGTTACAGCAGCCCTAAGAGACATAAAATTTGGCATGTACCTATAGATGAGGACACTATATAAAAGACGGATAAAGAATGGAGTGGGTAGATTCTCCCATTCCCCATCCCTTGCAATTAAGAACCAAAAGGGTGGAGGATACTGTAAGCTACTCCTGATCATGTGACTGCTATTTGGCTTTATTGATATATTTTCTGCGTTGTATCCTGAAATCCAGGTAAACTGATAGTCTGAATATATTTTACCTGTATATCATTTTTTGTAATTTCCAAACCTGTAACCAACTAATATAGGAAACAAAAAGTTAAAGAGTTTATTAGACACTGATTTGGAGATACTACCTTGGGAATTCATAATAGAAGTCTGGAATTCTGGGATAAAATTGTGGATTAATATATAGATGTTTTCAATCTTAAGCTTAGAGATAGTACTGAAAAATATTAAATAAGATAAAAAGAAATGAGAATTGATTTTGGGTTTTGTCATAGTTGAAATCATTGGTAAAATTTGCCAGCATGGTTTTAGTTGGGCAGTAGGATTAAAACCTGATAGAGTTGTCTAAAAAACAATTGTGTTGTTAAAAAAAATATTGGAGATAGCAACTTGAGCAAGTTTCTCAGTAATTCTTGCCATCAATGAAAGAAAAATAAATGGTAGCTAGAGAGGACTGTGGGACTACAGGGAGGTTTTAGTATAATGAGTAATAGTACATCCATGTTTGCATGCCCATTGGGATGATGCAACTAGGTGAGGGTGGGGCTTGAGGCTGGAATAAACAGTGTTCTTGAGTAAATGAAGAAGGATGAGATGCATCCACAATGACAGGGTTGGCCTTAGATATGAGTAGAGAGAGTCCATCCATCGTAACGGGAAGGCAGAGTCTGAGTACATACACAAATAAGATGGAAAATTTTGTGGTAGGAAGATGATATGGTATCCTTATCATGTTTCTGGTTTCTCAGAGAAACAAAAATCAAGGTAACAAAATGAGAGAAAAATAGAGAAATTTGGATGTTTGTGGAGGAAAGAGACATGAAATAGTTTTCTGAGAGAGTTGGGGAGGAAATTCCTTACTGAAATGTAGTAGGTTTGATATAACAGTGAGTTGGTTGCTACTACAGATAGGAAAGTAAGAGTAGGCTTCTCTGTGGGGGGTTGGGGGTACATTTAACCAAAAAACTAAACAAAAAGGAGTCATCCATGAAAATATCAATAAAAAGATCATTTCAGGAAGAAGGACAAGCAAATAATATGTCTTAAGGCAAGAACAAACTTTTGTTTAAGGCTATAAAATCAGACCAGTGCTTTTTGGTCATGGGTGTGAAAGAGAAGGTGTTATAAGATATGGTAGAAAAATTAGGCAAGAGCCAAATCCTGTTAGCCTCTGTAAACACAGTTAAGAATACTAGATTTATAGCATATTCAGTCACGTGTTAAATAAACATTCCAGTTTGGTTTTAGTATAGTATCTAAAAACTGGGCACAACAGGAGGCAAGTACCATGAGATTCCAATTAATGCACTTGATCAACCATAAACTTTTTCATGGGGTAGATCAAAGCCTACTTTATAAACCTTACTTGATAACCATCCTCTAGGCCATATCAAAACAGTGGACGGCTGTTTTCATTCATTGAGAGGCTGATAAAAGCCTGAGAGTTTGTATCAGAGTGCCTGATTCACGGTATCCCTTCACTCATTTCCCCTACCATGTCTTTTGGCTCAACAAAGTTGGGAACAGGGTGACATGATCTCTCCAAAGAAGTATGTCTGTCAGAGTGATGTGCCCCAATCATAAGGAATCCACATGGGATGAAGAATTGCATGGAAGAACTGAGAGGTGAATTATAAATGGTCAGTTGATAGGACATAATTTGGCCAATAAAAAAATATATTTCTATAAATCTCAATTGATTAATGGATTTCAAAAAAAAAAAAAAAAAGAAAAAGAAAAACACACAAACATCTGTTCCACAGGAGGATACAACAACAGATACAATAGAATGAGTCACATAAGACTTTGTCATTTCTTCTAAACCCTTCCTTTCTTTACACCAGATCCTGGAGAACTCAGGAATGGCAGCTATCAAGTCCCGGAGGACAGAAAGGGAGGAAAAGACAAAACAAAACTACTCTTCTCTGCAAAAGTCTTTAAAAAATCTGATTCGTGTCTGAGCTGTGGAGGGAGAAGCTTTAAACTACATGACAGATTGAAGTGTTTTTATATTTCATCTTTCTGGCCTTTTTTAATACCAGAAAACAAGACTCTTCATCAATACATGAATGCTACTAGAAAAACCTATAGAATTAGCTAAAAAAAAAAAAATCCTGAGATAGAGATTTAATGAGTGAGTCATAAGTATGTTTTGACAGGAGTTTTTTGAAGGGTTTTAGTCAGGGAATGACATTTTCTGATTAACAGATTGAACATATCACTTTACTGGCTGTGTTGGAAACAGGTTGTCGTAGAGGAGAAGACAAAGTAAAGGGGCAAATTATGGAGCTATGACAATAGTCCAGACAAAAGATGGTGGTAGCTTGGTCTAAAATGGTTATTGGTTGAGACTGAGATAAAGAGACAGTTCTGTGATATACTTTGAAGGCAGAATCAATATGACCAGATGATCTGGGAGTGAGGCGTAATAAGGAATGAAGAGCAACTGCTATTTTTTTGGCTCAAGCAATCAAGCACTGAAATTTAATGAGACAAAGAAAATTGGGCAAAGAGCAGAGTGCTGTTCAAGAGATAAATCAGTAGTTCTGTTTTTGTCATATTAAATTTGAGATGTCAAGTAGACATCCATTTGGAGATGTGACATTTGGAATTGGTTGTAAGAGTCTGGAGTTGTGGAGGGAAGGCAGGAATGGATTTGTAGATTTTGGAGTCTTCAGCACACAGTATTTAAAACTCTTCCTTTAAAACAAGTTATCCAGGAAGAATGAATATAAAGAAAAGAGTAAGGGAGCCAAGACAGAAAAATGTGGCAGTACAATATTTGGAGTTCAAGAAAAGAAGAGGAACAAGAAGGAAACTGTGGAGGCACAATGTTCAAAGAGGTAGAGAGAAAAACAAGAAAATATTTTTCCTCAAAGCCATGAGAAGAAAATATTTCAATAACTGAGTGAACAATCTTATTAGATGTTGACGAAAGCAAAATAAAAATAAAATTGAACTTAGTACAAACTAAGTCATTAATGATCTTTGCAATTATTCTGTTAACTGAAAAGGAATCCAGGGTTTAGGGAGTTGAGAACAAAATGGATGATGGTCAAATCCACACCCAAAATACAGATAAATAATTCTATCAAGAAGTGAATGGAAAACAAAAAGTTAAATAGGCCAGAAGAGGATGTATGATCAAGAGCTGGAGGAGGAGGAGGAGGAGGAAGAGCAGGAGGAGGAAGAGAAGGAAAAGGAGGAGGAGGAGAAAGATGAAGAAAGAAGATAGTAAGCATTCAAAAACATGTTTGAGTACTGATAAAAATGATCAATGGAGATGGATGATTCAATTATGCAGGGTGGAGAGTGAGATTAAAAGAGCGACATTGTTGAAAGTTTAAAAGGTATTCAAAACTAGCACAAAATTTCAGGCTGTGGCCCTGATAGATGTACAGCTTTTTTTGTTTTGTTTTGTTTTGTTTTGTTTTGTTTTTGTTTTTCCAGCTAGAAGAACAAAAGCAGGGAGTTAGGGCAGAGGTAGATTATTTTTATGATAGTGATGACATCCCCATGCAATAGCTTTTATTTATTTTCAAATGAACTGCTTTAGAGACTGAACTTTTCATCTCTAATTTCAAGAAACTAATTCTCAAAAGTATAGATTATTTTTGCCAATTCAGCTGGCAAAGTCCTTATGATGAGCATTCTTCTCTTTTCTGAGCAATAAAAGCAGATCTAATCTATCATTGCTTTTTTTTTTTTCACTTTTCTTGGGTGCTTAGGAAACTACTAGTAAACTTGTATACAGGATTAATTTGGAAAACCATGTCTCAAATCACATCTGCTATTTCTGTTTACAGTACACAGATTTCATGGCAGTTTTTCTTTTACACTATTAATGTGATGTTTCTTTATTCTTTCCAACTTTTATTGTAGGTTCGGGGGATACATGTGCAGATTTGTTATATAGTAAATTTTATGTTTATTGGGGGAACCCACCCCCAATATTTCAACTGAGGTTCTTTGTATTTTCCGTAAGTATTGGCTGGCTGAGAAATAAAGAGAAAGAGTACAAAGAGGAATTTTACAGCTGGACCACTGGGGGTGACATCACATATCAGTAGGACCATGATGCCCACCTGAGCCTCAAACTAGCAAGTTTTTTATTAAGGGTTTTGAAGGGGGAATGGGGTGCAAAATCAGGGTGTAGATCACATGCTTTGAAGGACAAAAAGGAGAACTACTGATTAGGGTCCGACAAAGATCACAAGGCAAAGGGCAAAAACAGAACTACTGATAAGACTCTATGTTCAGCGGTGCATGTATTGTCTTAATAAACATCTTAAACAACAGAAAACAGAGTTCGGGAACAGAGAATGGGTCTGACCACAAATTTACCATGGCAGAGTTTTTCCCCACCCTAATAAGCCTGAGGGTACTGCAGGAGACCAGGGCGTACCTCAGTCCTTATCTCAACCGCATAAGACAGACACTCCCAGAGCGGCTATTTATAGACCGCCCCCCAGGAATGCATTCCTTTCCCAGGGTATTAATATTAATATTCCTTGCTAGGAAAAGAATTTAGCAATATCTTCCCTACTTGAACGTCCATTTATAGGCTCTCTGCAAGAAGATAAATATGGCTCTTTTTGCCCGACCCCACAGGTGGTCAGACCTTATGGTTGTCTTCCTTTGTTCCCTAAAAATTGCTGTTATTCTGTTCTTTATCAAGGTGCACTGATTTCATATTGTTCAAACACACATTTTACAATCAATTTGTACAGTTAACACAATTATCACAGTGGTCCTGAGGTGTCGTACATTCTCAGTTTACAAAGGTAACAGGATTAAGAGATTAAAGACAGGCATAAGAAATTATAAAAGTATTATTTGGGAACTGATAAATGTACATGAAATCTTCACAATTTATGTTCCTCTGCTGTGGCTCCAGCTGGTCCCTCCATTTTGGGTCCCTAACGTCCCCCAACATATGTTTCCTATAGAGATTATTTCATCACCCAGGTAATAAGCATGGTACCCAATAGCTTTTCAATTCTCACCCTGCTCCCACTCTCTACTCTCAAATAGGCTCTGGTGTCTATTGTTCCCTTCTTTGTGTTCCTGTGTACCCAGGTTTAGTTTCCATTTGTAAGTGAGAACATGCAGTATTTGGTTTTCTTTTCCTGCAATAATTCACTTAGGATCATGGCCTCTACCTTCATCCACGTTGTTGCAAAGGATGTTATTTCATTCCTTCTTATGGCTGTGTAGTATTCCATGCTGTATATGTACCACATTGTCTTTATCCAGTCCACCCTTAATGAGCATTTAGGTTGATTCCATGTCTTTGTTATTGTGAATAGTGCTGCAATGAACACACACGTGCATTATGTCTTAATAGCAGAATGATTTCTGTTCCTTTGGGTATGTACTCAGTAATGGAACTGCACAATGGCAGTTACAAGTTCTTTGAGAAAATGTCTAAACTGCTTTCCATGGTGGCTGCCCTAATTTCCATCCCTGCCAGCGTGTAAAAGTATTCCCTTTTCTCAACAACCTTACCACCATCTGTTGTTTTTTGACTTTTTAATCATAGTCATTCTGACTGCTGCGAGATGCTATCTCAGTGTGGTTTGATTTGCAGTTCTCTAATGAAGAGCAATATTGAGCATTTTTTTCATATGCTTTTTGGCCATGTGTTTGTGTTCTTTTGAGAAGAATCTGTTCATGTCCTTTGCCCATTTTTAAAGGGGTTCCTTGTTTTTTGGTTTTTTTTGTTTTTTTCTTGTTGATTTATGATTTATTTAAGGTCCTTATAGATTCTGGATACTGGGCCTTCATTTGATGCAGTTTGCCAATATCTTCTCCAATTCTGTAGATTGTCTATTTGCTCTGGTGATAGTTTCTTTTATTATGCAGAAGCTCTTTAGTTTAATTAAGTCCCACTTGTCTAGTTTTGGTTTTGTTGCAATTGCTTTTGGAGTCTTAGCCAAATATTCTTTGGCAAGGTTAATGTCAGAAAGAGTATTTCCTAGGTTGTTTTTTCAGGATTTTTATAGTTTGAGGTCTTACATTTGAATGTTTAATCCATTTTCAGTTAATGTTTTGTATATGGCAAAAGGTAGGGATCCAGCTTCATTTTTCTGAATATGCCTAGCCAGTTAGCCCAGCATCATTTACTTAACAAGGAGTCCTTTCCTTATTGCTTGTTTTAGTCACCCTTGTTAAAGATGAGATGGTTTTAGTTGTGCAGCTTATTTCTGAGTTTTCTGTTCTGATCCATTGGTATATGTGTCTATTTTTGTACCAATATTGTGCTGTTTGGTTACTGTGGCTTTATAGTGTAGTTTGAAGTCAGGTAGTGTGCTGCCTCCCACCTTGTCCTTTTTTGCTTAGCGTTGTTTTAACTATTCAGGTTTGTTTTTCTTCCCTGTGAATTTTAGAATAGCTTTCCTTTTTTGTGAATTCTGTGAAGAATGACATTGGTAGCTTGGTAAGATTTGCATTGAATCTATAAATTGCTTTGGGCAGTATGGCCATTTTTAATAATATCGATTCTTCCAATCCATAAGTATGAAATGTTTTTCCATTTATTTGTGTCATCCCTGATTTATTTCAAAGTGTTTTGTAGTTCTCCTTGTAGAGAACTTACACTTCTGTGGTTAGTTGTATTCCTAGGTATATTATATTTTTGTGTGGCTATTGTGAATAGGATTGCATTATTGATTTGACTCTCAGATTAGATGTTGTTGGTGAATAGAAATGATACATATTTGTGTATGTAATTTTTATATCTTGCAACTTTGCTGAAAGTTGTTTATCAGATCTAGAAGCCTTTGGGCAAAGGTTATGTATGGGGTTGAATCATATTCTCTGCAAAGAGACATAGTTTGACTTCCTCTCTTCCTAGTTGGATGCTTTTCATTTCCTTCTCTTGCCTGATTACCTGGATAGGACTTCCAGTACTATTGAGAATAGGATTGGTGAGAGTGATCATCCTTCTCTTGTTTCAGTTCTCAAGAGACATGCCTCAGTTTTTGTTCATTCGATATAACATTGGCTTTGGGGGCTTTGTTACAGAGGGCTCTCATTATTTAGTTATGCTCCTTTAATGCCTAATTGAAGGTTTTTAACATAAATTGATGCTGAATTTTATCAAAAGCTTTTGCTGCATCTATTGAGATGATCGTGAGGTTATTGTTTGTAGTTTTGTCTACGTGATGAATCACATTTTCTGATTTGTGAAAACCCTGCTTGACCATGGTGGATTAGCAGGGTCCACCTGCTAATGTGCTACTGGTGATGTGCTACTGGATTCAGTTTGCTAGTATTTGTCAAAAATTTTTGAATTTATGATTACCAAAGATACTGAGCTGCAGTTTCCTTTTTTAGTTGTGTCTCTGCCAGGTTTTGATTTGAAAATGATTCTGGCCTCATAGAATGAGGGAGGGAGGCATCCTTCCTCCTCAACTTTTTGGAATATTTTAAGTAGAATTGGTATCAGCTTTTCTTTATATGTCCGGTAGAATTCAACTGTGACTCCATCAGGTCCAAGGCATTTTCTGATTTGAAATCTTTCTATTACTGATTAATTTTGGAATATTTGTTGGTCTGTTCAGGGTTTCCATTTCTTCCAGGTTCAATCTTAGGAGGTTGTTTGTTTCCAGAAATTTATCAGTTTCTTCTCAATTTTCCAGTTGGTGTACACAGAGGTGTTCATAGTATCTCTGAGTATATTTTGTATTTCTGTAGGGCCGGTGGTAATGCCCACTTTTTCATTTCTAATTGTGTTTATTTGAGTCTTCTCTCACTCTCTCTCTCCTCTCTCTCTCTCTCTCTCATTAGTATAGCTAGTGGTCTGCCAATTTCATTTAATCTTTTAAGGAACCACCTCCCGGATTCATTATTTTGAACTTTTGTATGTTTTCTTATTTTATTTTTTGCATCTCAATTTCCCTAAGTTCAGCTCTGATTTTAGTTATCTCTTGTCTTCTGCCAGTTTGGAGGTTGATTTGTTCTTGTTTCTCTACTTTCTCTAAGTGTGGTATTAGGTTGTTAGTTTGAGATCTTTCTAACTTTTTGATGTGTGTGTTCAGTGTGAGAAAATTTCCTCTTAACACTGCTTTAGCTGTGTCCCAGAGATTCTGGTATGTTGTATCTTTTTTCCAATAGATTCAAATAATTTCTTGATTTCTGCTTAATTTCATTATTTACCCAAAAGTTATAACTCAGGAGGAGGTTGTTTAATTTCCATATAATTTAATGGTTTTGAGAGATCTTCTCATTATTGATTTCTTTCTTTCTTTTTTTTTTTTTTTTTTTTTTTTTTTTTTTTTTTTTTTTTTTTTTTTGTGCTGTTGTCTGACAGTGTGGTAGGTATGATTTTGTGTTTTTATAAATTTGTTGAGTATGGCTCTATGGCAGATCATGTGGTTGATTTTAGAGTATGTGCCATGTGCAAATGAGAATAATATATATTCTGTTTTTGTTGAGGGTAGTGTTCTATAGATACCTATTAGGTCAATTTGACCAAGTGTCAAGTTCATATCCTACATATCCTTCACTAAATAATCTGTCTTATACTGCCTGTCAGGTATTTAAGTCTCCCCCTATTTTGTGTGGTTGTCTAAGTCTCTTCATAGGTCTCCAAGAACCTGTTTTAAAAATCTGGCTGTTCTTGTGTTGGGTGTATGTAGAATAGTTAATTGAATTGAAATCTTTATGATTGTATAATTTCCTTTTTCTATCATTGATGGTTTAAATTTTTTTTTTTTTCTGAAATTAGAATACTAACCCCTCCTCTTTTATGTTTTCCATTTGTTTGGTAGATTTTTCCTCATCCCTTAACTTTTAGTCTCTGAGTGTCACTGTATGTGAGATTGGTCTCTTGAAGACATCATACTTTTTGCTTTTTTTATCCAACTTAGCATTCTGTGCCTTTTAAGCTGGGACATTTAACTTGTTTATGTTCAAGGCTAATATTGATATGTGTGGATTTTATCCTGTCATTATGTTTTTAGCTGGTTGTTAAGTAGACTTGCTTGATTGTGTAGTTGCTTTCTAGTGTTAATGGTGTATGTGCTTACGTGCATTTTGTGGTGGCTAGTAATGGCCTTTTGTTTCCATGTTTAGCACTCCCTTAAGGACGTTTTGTAAGGCAAGTCTAGTAGTAATGAATTCCTTTCACATTTGCTTATCTGAAAAAGATGTTATTTATCCTTCACTTAGGAAGCTTAGTTTGGCTGAATATAAAATTCTTGGTTGGAATTTCTCTACTTTAAGAATGCTCAATATAGATCTCCTGGTCTCTTCTGGCTTGTAGGGTTTCCGCTTAAATATCTACTGTTATCCTGATAGGGTTACCTTTGTAGGTGACCTGCCCCTTCTCTCTAGCTTCCTTTAACAATTTTTTTCTTTCACGTTGACCTTGTAGAATCAAATGACTATATATCTTGTGGGTGGTTGTCTTGTCTGTTACCTCACAGTGATTTTCTGAATTTCCTGAAATTGAATGTCAACTTCTCTACAAGGCTGGGGAGATTTTCATGGACACTATTCTAAAATATGTTTTCCAAGTTGCTTTCTCTCTCTCCCTTTCTTTCAGGGATGCCAATGTGTCACAGGTTTGGTCTCTTCACATAATCCCGTATTTCCTGGAGGTTTTATTCATTCCTTCTTATTTTCATTTTAAATCTTTGTCTGAGTTGATCTGAATAATTGATCTTTGGGATTTGAGATTATTTCTTCAACTCGGTCTATTCTGCTGCTAATACTTCCAGTTGTACTATGAAATCCTTGTAGTAAGTTTGTAGCTCTATCAAATCAGTTTTGTTTTTTCTTATATAGCTGTTTTATCTTTCAGCTCTTGCATCATTTTTTTGAATTTCTTAGATTCTAATTCCTTAGAATTCCTTAGATTGGGTGTCAACTTTCTTCTGAATCTCAATAATCTTTTTTCCTATCCATATTTTGAATTCTATGTCTGCCATTTCAGCCATTCAACCTAGACAGCTGAAAAAACCCATAGCTGAAAAACTAGTGCAGTTGTTTGGGTATAACAAGACACTCTGGCTTTCTGAGTTGCCAGAGTTCTTGTGCTGATTCTGTCTCATATGTGTGGACTTATATTCCTTTCATATTTGAAGTTGTTGTCCTTTCGATGTGTGTTTTTGTTTTTGTTTTTAATTGTATGTTGATGCTCTTGGGGTTTGACTGTGGTGTAAGATGGCTTCATTCAAAAAGCTTCATCTGGAAGATTTCATGGGGGTGGAGTATGGCTCAGCTCAACACTCAGGTTGCTCACTCTACCCCTTGGGGACTAGTGTCAAGCCAATGGCTTTGTTCTCTGGACTCTCAGGGTTAAGCACCTGCTGCACTGGAGGGGCCAAGATATTACCAGTGCACTGGCATCAACATTCTGATGGGGGAGTACCAGCCAAAGCATTGTACTGGGGCAGTGGCAGTGTGGTTCACACTTACATGTTCATGGCAATAGATGCACTGTGGGGTGTGCATGTGTTGGTGGGGATGTGGCACCAGCGGGGATGGGGCAGTGGTGTCTGCATACATGCGCATGTGCCATGGCAGTTTTTTATAGAAGTAATTATCTACCCATGGAATGAGTAGAAAGTCATTCCATGAGTAGATGTTGTGAAAGATAATGGGGTTTTGCATCATGTTATTCTGTTTAAACATTCCACTCCCTTTAAATAAGCTTGCATTTCAAAGCCTAGCTATTTCTTTTGTTAAATTTTGCCATGCTTGTAATGGATTAAAATGAGCTTTCCAAGTGATGGAAGAATTAAGTCAATGAGAGCCATGGTTAATGCCATTAAGAGGCTGGAGATCTAGAAACTGAAGTCTACTTGAAAGAAAGCCAGTAGCCAATAGGTCAAGGTTGCAATGTACATAACCCTTCATTCATTTAGATCAACTACAATATAAACAGCATGTCCTGGGACACTCGACTAAAGTAGCTCTGCAAGGGCTTAATGTTTCACAGTTAAGGCAAGAGCTTGGCACAAGGGCTATTCCTTAGCTGAATGACCCCAAGAAAATCTAATTGAGTGTATTATCGGCTTGATTACAGTCACTCAGAAAATGGCTTATTCCACAATAACCCATAATTATGCCTCATTCACTCTGAGACAGAAAATTCTTTTATTCCTTACTCCTGCCCTTTTCAGATACTAATAAAATGTGTCATACTTGATGAATGAGAGTGGGCTATTTACTTGTCCTAACAGAAGAAACTTTAGATATCTAAGCTACTAACTTGACATATGCATATGCACAGATTCAGGGGCAGATTTTAGTATTTCTATTTTATAGCTCCATTGTAAAGAAGCCAAAGTGAACATTATGAAAATACGCATCCTCATGGGATATTCTACTTTAAAAGGTCAGGGTTTGGCAGAAAAAATGAGTATATATATATACTTTTTGCATGTAAAAGACTTAGAAGCAAAACAGAATTTTTTAACTAAGAAATGGAAATGAATGTCTCCTATATAATATACAAATATTTACCAGATTTACATTGAAATAAGTAACTCAATCAGCTTCTATTTTTTATATGCACCAGGAAATTTTTCCTCCTGAATGTCATTTATTGTTCATAATATTGAGAATATACTGGTGTCACGAATGACTAGCTTCATAACACTATATGTATTGTGTATATGGTAGAGTGTATCTACTGTAATATCTCCATTTCTGTTTTTGACCTTAAGGCCTAAGTTAAAAGTCATAGTTTCTTTCTTTCATTATTATTCCACGTTTACTTTCTTATTAACCTCTATTAGACTCAGCCAGCAGAGAGTTTTTAATTGGTGAAGTGATCCCAAATATAATGCTCACAAGATCCAAATTACCTTGTATTTATTGGGTTCTCATAGTTTCCCACTGACTTATGTTATTGGACAGGGGATACTAAAAGATGCCTCAGTTAATTCTCAAATTTTGCATATAGACTTCTTATTAGGTTCCTGTTGCTCCTGTAGCAAATTATCACAAACTTGGTTGATAATAAGACAAACAACAGACATTTATTATAATTCTGGAGATCAGAGCTCTAAAATGGACTCACAGGTTTGTGTTCCTCCTGAAAGCTCCAGGATATCATGTTTTCTTGTCCTTTCCTGCTTCCAAAAATCACCCACACCCTTTGGCTGATAATCTCTTATTTCCCCTTCAAAGCCAACAGGGTAGCATCCTCAAATCTCTTTCCCTTTGTCCCTCTGTTTCTGCTTTCTGTCTGTATAAAGATCTTTGTAGTTACATCACTGGGCCCACCTAGATATTCCAAGAAAATCTCTCCATCTCAGTATCCTTAATTTACTCAAATCTGCAAAGTTTATTTTGCCATTTAAGGTAACATTTTCACACATCCCACAGATGAAGGTGCGGACATCTTTTAAGGACTATTATTCAAGCTACCACAACCTTTCTTTTCCTCATTATGTAGCAGCAATCCAAGTTTTTCTTGGTAATCTGAATCAACCGTCCCAAACAATAGAGCAAACTGCTTTTCTCTTTGTTGAGTCATAAGTACAGGTAGTATCAAATTCATTACGTTGGTCAAAATAGTTTTAACTCCTAGTTTGATGGAACCATGACTGTTGCCTTGAGCACTACAATCTGCAAATCTATTAAGTCCAAAGCTATGGTCAAAAGAAGTAATATTTCCACAAGTAGATTATTAAGTGTAACAGAGAAAGAGATCTCTTTCTCTTATATCCTTTAGTTTCTAGGTTCGTATTTTGTCAGTGGGGAGAGCAACACTATATATTGTCCCTGTTTTAAGAAATAAATTGTGCCCTCGGTAGAACAATAACCCATAAGGTGTCATACTCAGATGGAGTTCTGCTTGAATCAACTGGAAGCCATTTTATCATGAATAGGCTTTTGATAATATAAAGGAATTCTAAGGGTGGGAGCTTATTGCTACATACCTTTTTTTTTTTTTTTTTTTTTTTCTTAAAATCAGTTGTTTGTCTAGGGGAGATACTATGTGGACAATATGCTAACAAATAGTCCACTGGTGTGCTATACTCATGACACTAGCTAATGAGAAACAATTGTTAAATTTTTAAGCATTTTGTTAATTGGTTATTAATCACAGCTATTATTAAAATTAAAGTTTAAAGTTGACTACAGGAAAATAATAAAACTTCACTGAGTTTCTTATCACTTCTGTTAAAAGGTTTAGTTTCCTAAGTCCATCCTTATACCTTGATAATTAGATTTGTAGCCATCTATTTAGCTAATTTCTCTGATCAAAAAGGGTAACAAAACTTCTTTTATCATCCTAAGAGAGGTATGTAATTGTAGTGCACAATAGGTCTGTAAGTTAAGCTCCCAAGGTGGTAGGAACACGAGATGCTATCTAAGTATGAAGCAAAGACTTTGGAGAAATCTCTAGGTTATTGCTGTAGGGTACACATTTTTTTCCCTCCCAAACTGATGTTTCATTGACAATGTAACAGTATTGGGAGGTCTGGCCTATAAGAATTAGATAGGCCATGAGGGCTCCACCCTCATGGATGGGTTTAATGCCTTTTTTAAAAGTGCTTTTGGGAATAGTTTCTCTCCCTTTGCTTTTCTGCTTTTCTGCCATGTAGGGAAATATGTTTTTCCCCAGCATTCAGGGCATCTTGGAAATGGAGACTGGACATTCAGCAGACACAACGCTTGCCAGCACCTTGATCGTGGACTTCCCAGTCTCCAAAACTATTAGAAATATATTTATGTTCTTTATAAACTACCCAGTCTGATATTTTGTTATAGAAACACAAAATGGACTAAGCCAGTCATAGGAGATAATCACCTGAGATTTATCTGACCCTTGGAAAGATGTATTTGCATTCCAAACGGTTAAATGAAGGGCATTACTGCCTGTCTCCTCTTTCTCCGTCACCCATGGAGCAACTAGCTATTTGAGTAGGACATTTGACCTGGCTTCCATCATGTTACTACAGGAGTAAAATCTGGGGCAAGGGTAGGGGGAGGATATTCAATTAGCTTTAGTTTTGTTTACTATATCATAGTTGATAAGATATTTGTCTTTGATCTAGGACACCTGGTGTGTGAGCAGTCTAAATAAAATTGATACTGTTGAATATCAAAATTTAAAAACATATAGTAAAATAAAATATATTAAAAAGAAAGATAATACTCAAATCTCGTCAGTTCCTAATTGTTTTACTAAATTTACTATTTCCTATGGTCTTGAATTTATGTTCATCTGTGGTATCTGTATGGTGAAAATACTATAATGATGTGCTACAGTGGGTATCTTTTCTCAAGTCAAAGCGTAATGGATGACATACTGGACATAATAAGAGTATTTAAAGTATAGAAATTGACAGACAGTACAAATCATAACTTTATTTCTTGTTGTCTAAAATTGATAGAGAAAATGTTGATATTTCTGATTAAACTCAAAAGAATATTATGTCTGCAGCTATTACATTGTGAATAGAGGGGGGAACAAAATAAAATATTCCTCCAAAATTCAAACTCTGTTTTTTTTTTTTTTAAATTTAACAAAGTAATCACTTACAAGTGAACC
>NW_022321762.1:0-15523 GCF_002776525.5 Piliocolobus tephrosceles | reverse complement strand
GCAAATTGAGGCGGCTGAGGCGGGAGAATTGCTTGCACCTGGGAGGCAGACGTTGCAGCGAGGCGAGATGGCGCCGTTGCACTCCAGCCCGGGCGAAACTCCGTCTTAAGAAAACAAAAAGGTAAAATTCTCCTATTATGTCTTGGTATACCCCAGTTTTTACTATACATTGAACTATTTATAGTTTCTTTCTTCCGTTAGAGATTTTTATAGAAATTTTCCCTGGGTAGTACTTGAATACTCAAAAGAACTTTTTATTCAGATGCTTAGAACTTCTCTAGCAACTGCAGCTTAAAAACATTTTGTCAGTCACATCGCTAGGTTTGAAGTAGGTTAACATTTGTTTAGAATTCATATCTTAGGAACATATAACCTTATCTCTTAGTCTACAAAGTTTATAAAGTAGCTGATTAAAAGTGGAAACATAATGGTTATTATCTAAATTTATAGACTGTTGAACTCACAGGGCTTGCAAAAATGGTGTTAGCTCTCATGAATTATGCTTGAAGTAAAATGTCAAGGTGTATTTGGAAACTCTCCATTTAGTAAATCATTATATGCCAGAAATGAATTTATGCTGTAGGAATATCTAGTGTTAATGTGATAGAATTTAGGTTTCTCTGTTTTCTGAGTGAATTCTCTTTGCAAGACATCTGAATGAACCAATAAAGAATACATTTACATTTTTTACAATTTACGTTTTTTTTCTTAAGTGTCAAACCGAATTAGATCTCCTGGAATTTGTGACCACATTCTTTAATCTTCCAGCATGTAATCCTGGCAGCTTTCTGTAATTCTCTTTTTACTTAGACTTTCAAGAGTAATTTCTATTGGATGCATATGCGAGTTCCTATTCCTAAACTAGTGATCATCTGAGGCAACACACATAAATTCCAGTTTGAAAATCTTTCATAATAACACTTTCAGTCTTTACTGAGTAAATTAGTACTTGACCATGCTAATTATGTCAGCCAAAAATGAGTTTTAATTCGATATAAAACAATACATATTAGTAGACTCTGATGACTCCTTTAGAGGCACATAAGAGGCAAAAAGACAAAAGCAAAAACCATAGCAGTTTTCATTGTTTTTCACATCTTAATGTGATGAAATGACTAGGAAAACAAACCTGGTACATAGTAATTTGCACTTATTTGGAATTTTCAGGTGTGTGGTTTTTACATGCTGTCCAACAGCATCCTATACTTTTTTTACAGTTTCGATTTTACTTCATTTAGGTTGAAGCCTTGTCCTTTGTTTTCTGAAGTGGTTTCTATTCAGGAATGTAGTTGTATTGTCTCATGTTTAAAAGACACTTCATTCCATTTTGATTTTTATAGAGCTTTTTTTCTGGTAATCATTCAACAAATGTAAATTACATTGCAATGGCAAACTTTGTGTCCAAATCATTTAAAGGAGATTGTCCTTTGAAAAGCCAACTTTCTGAAGTAGTTATTCTGTCAAAAATAATTCATAATCATAAAAATAAAAAATATATAAAATTAAGAGACTATTTTGATATAGTATGGAAAAATGCTGAATCACAAAAATGATTGAAAATCATTTGAGATATTTCACAAGTGGAACTAAGAAGATCATATACAAGCCAAAAATCTCACTGTAATCTTTATACAGATAAAACTTTCTCTTCATCATGAACAGAGGTTTCTCTCTGTGAAGACTTATAAGCTCATGCCCCCTAAATTCAAGTACTTTTTACCTTGGCTGTCAATCAGAATTGAAACAAAGGCTGTAAATAACTAGGTCATAGTCAATATAAACCTATCTCCATTTAGATGGTATATGCTTATTTACGAACTTCCCCATATACAGTTTATAGTTTTTAAGGAAAGAGAGTTTGGGGGCACAAAAATTACAGTAAAAAGTCATCTTATGAATCCTTAATATAATATATTTACCTACATATAATAGGAAGTATAAGAATTATACAGGATCAAATTCATAACTGAATAGGCAAGGTACTTGAGGTATATAAGTACGTGAAATGGGAATAAAGTATCCATCATCACTCTATATGGGCAACTCCTATGGTTTCCTAATTTGGGATATCCGAAGAATAACTGACACAAAGAAGTGCCTATTTTTGGAAAGAGGTATACAGATGGTGTGTATGACCGTTTAAAATAACTCAGAGTGTATTTCTTTTTGTGGTTATATCATTGTATTCATTTGACTGTTGTAACAAGTTACTACAAAGTTGGTGGCTTAAAATCACAGAAATTTATTTCCTCATAGTTCTGCAGCCAGAAGTCTAAAATCAGTATCATTGGACCATAATTAAAATTTCAGCATGGCTGTGCTCCCTCTGGAGACTCTGGGAGAGAATGCATCCTTGTCTTGTCCAGCTCTGATGGTGGTTGCAGGCATTCCTTGGTTTGTGGCCATATCTCTCCTATATCTCCCTCTGTAATTACATGAACTTTTCCTCTTCTGTGTCAAATCTCCTTTGCATCGCTTTTGTAAAGATACCATTATTATCAGGATCCATCCTGATAATCCAGAATAATCTTCCAATCTCAAAACCTTTACTTTAATCAAATCTGCAAAGGCCCTTTTCTTCTTTTAATGTTTACAGATTCTAGTGATTGGGAGCTGATGTCCTTGAGTGGCCATTATTTAGCCCAATATAGTCATGGATAGTAAAAAGAGTCCTAGGATATTTAAAAATGATTATTGCACTATTTTTTCATGGACATTAATATGTGCAAGTGGTTAATCTTTTGCTGTGCAGAAGTTCTTTAGTTTAATTAGATCCCCTTTATCAAATTTGGCTTTTGTTGCCATTGCTTTTGGTGTTTTAATCATGAAGTATTTGTCCATGCCTATGTCCTCAATGCTATTGCCTAGGTTTTCTTCTAGGGTTTTTATGGTTTTAGGTCTTACATTTAAGTCTTTAATCCATCTCGAGTTAATTTTTGTACAAGGTATAAGGAAGGGGTTCAGTTTCAGTTTTTTATATATGGCTAGCCAGTTTCCCCAACACCATTTATTAAATAAGGAATCCTTTCCCCATTGCTTGTGTTTGTCAGGTTTATCAAAGATCATATGGTTGTAGATGTGTGGTGTTATTTCTGAGGCCTCTATTGTGTTTCACTGGTCTATATATCTATTTTGGTACCAGTACCATGCTGTTTTGGTTACTGTAGTCTTGTAGTATAGTTTGGAGTCAGTTAGCATGATGCCTCCAGCTTTGTTCTTTTGCTTAGGATTGTCTTGGCGATATGGCCTTTTTTTTGGTTCCATATGAAATTTAAAGTAGTTTTTCTAATTCTGTGAAGGAAGTCAATAGTAGCTTGACGGGGATAACATTGAATTTATATATTACTTTGGGCAGTGTGGCCATTTTCTCGATATTGATTCTTCCTATCCATGAGCATTGAATGCTTTTCCATTTGTTTGTGTTCTCTCTTATTTCCTTGAGCAGTGGTTTGTAGTTCTCCTTGAAAAGGTCCTTCACACCCCTTGTAAATTGTATTCCTAGGTATTTGATTTTTGTTGTAGCAATTGTGAATGGGCGTTCACTCAGGATTTGGGTCTCTGCTTGTCTATTATTGGAGTATAGGAATGCCTGTGGTTTTTGTACATTGATTTTGTATCCTGAGATTTTGCTGAAGTTGCTTATCAGCTTAAGGAGATTTTGGGCTGAGATGATGGGTTTTTCTAAATACACAGTTATGTCATCTATAAACAGAGAAAATTTGACTTCCTCTCTTCCTATTTGAATACACTTTATTTCTTTTTCTTGCCTGATTGCCCTGACCAGAACTTCCAATACTGTGTTGAATAGGAGTGGTGAGAGAGGGCATCTTTGTCTTGTGCCAGTTTTCGAGGAGAATGCTTTCAATTTTTGCCCATTCAATATGATATTGGCTGTGAGTCTGTCATCATCAGGGTGAACAGGCAACCTACAGAAAGGGAGAAAAATATTGTAATCTGTCCATCTGACAAATGGCTAATATCCATAATCTACAAGGAACTTAATCAAATTTACAAGACAAAAACAACCCCATCAAAAAATGGGCAAAAGATATGAACAGACACTTCTCAAAAGAAGACATTTATGAAGCCAACAAACATATGAAAACAAGCTCATCATCACTGATCATTACAGAAATGCAAATCAAAACCACAATTAGATATCATCTCATGCCAGTTAGAATAGTGATCATTAAAAAGTCAGGAAACAACATATGGTGGAGAGGATGTGGAGAAATAGGAATGCTTTTACACTGTTGGGGTGAGTGTAAATTTGTTCAACCATTGTGGAAGACAGTGTGGCAATTCCTCAAGGATCTAGAATAAGAAATACCATTTGACCCAGCAATCCCATTACTGGGTGTATAGCTGTATAGCTGAAGGATTACAAATCATTCTGCTGTAAAGACACATGCACATGTATGTTTATTGTGACACTGTTCACAATAGCAAAGACTTGGAACCAACCCAAATGTCCATCAATGGTAGACTGGATAAAGAAAATATGACACGTGTACCATGGAATACTATGCAGCCATAAAAAGGATGAGTTCATGTCCTTTGCAGGGACATGGATGATGCTGGAAACCATCTTTATCAGCAAATTAATACTGGAACAGAAAACCAAACACTGCATTTTCTCTCTCATAAGTGGGAATTGAACAACGAGAACACATGGACACAGGGAGGGGAACATTACACACCAGGGTCTGTCAGGGAGTGGAGGGCTAGGGAAGGGATAGCATGAGAAAAAATACCTAATGTTGATGACAGGTTGATGGGTGCAACAAACCACCATGACACGTGTATACCTACGTAACAGACCTGCATGTTCTGCATATGTATCCCAGAAATTAAAGTATAATAAAAAATTAAAGGCTACTGACAATAATTATCATCATTAATATTCACTAATACTTATTGAGGTCTTACTATCCAAGAACTAGAGAAGGCATTTTATATAAAAATACTGTTAACCTTTCTACTTCTTGAGGAGGCCTGAACATCTTTGCCATTATCAAAGAGGGAAGATATATATAAGAAGAAGACTGCCTAGGTATATATGATCCCTGACTATCTCACAGAAAACACAACCAAAAACAAAAGAAAGAAAGAAACCACATACACACACACTTCCAAGTGGTAATACCCGCTAGCAGAAAAGGGAAGAACAAAGTCTGTGAAGCACAAAGCTCATTTATATGAACTTCAGGAAAAGCTATTGAGATAAACGTAGTGCTCAAAGATCCCAGCCTGCAGATCCAAGACTATTTTTTTTAATTTACAAGTCACATCCTTCTGCTTCCCTGCTAACATGCTTTTTTAAAGTTTCTACCTTCCTTATTAATGAGATAGCGTAATTTTGTTTACTTTATGTGACAAATTTTTGATGGAAAACAAAGGATAAAATATCACCAAAGCAAAGGGAAAATTATTAGACTGAGCCAATAAATAAACGTGCATCACTTATCACTGGGGATGTGTTCTGAGAGTTGTACAATTAGGCAATTTTGGCATTGTGAGAACATCACAGAGTGTACCTAAATGCAAACCTTGATGGTATAGTCTTTTACACACCCAGGCTGTATAGTATAGCCTATTCCTTCCACACGTGCTCCTGTAGGGCATGTTACTTCACTGAATACTATAGGCAATTGTAATGCAGGGATAAGTATTTGTGTTTCTGCACATATCTAAACAAAAAATGATACAGTAAAACCACTGTTGTATATGCATTCTTCTGTTGACTGAAACATCATTATGCAGCACGACTGTATTATTAAATAATAATTGAATCCTAATCTTGAAATTTTCTTAGTAATATTTAAATGTAAAAGGACTTATTTATTTATTTATTTTTTATTATACTTTAAATTCTAGAGTACATGTGCACAAGGTGTAGGTTTGTTACATATGTATACATGTGCCATGTTGGTGTGCTGCATCCATTAACTCGTCATTTACATTAGGTATATCTCCTAATGCTATCCCTCCCCCCTCACCCCATCCCACGACACGCCCTGGTGTGTGATGTTCCCCTTCCTGTGTCCAAGTGTTCTCATTGTTCAGTTCCCACCTATGAGTGAGAACATGCGGTGTTAGGATTTCTTTTTTTTTTTCCAATGTGCTGCAAGCAATTCTTTAATGTGCAACAGAAAAAAATGTAAAAGCAGTTAATTCAATGAAAATCCTTTAAATAATTTTGTCAACATGCTCTACATGTTACTCCCAACTGGCTAAAAAGAAATGAAAAAAACCAAAAAGAGAAAACTCATGTTATTATATGACTATCTGCAAAGCCTATAACCTTTAATATGCAAAGGCTTTATTTAAGATGATGAGAAGATAAACAATAGAAAGAATATTGTGAAGAGATTATTGTTTTGCCTTGAAGAGTGTTTTAAAAATTTAAAATAAATGCTTCATTGAATACTTGTGAATCTCTAAAACAAAAGTAAGGTTTCTGAGTTTTTTTAAACAAATATACATCACTTTTTGAGAATATGTATACCTAAAAGAAACCAACTAATTTTTTCAAATATTTAAAGCTAATAATATAACCATTTGGTATTTGAGGCACTGTGTATTTTTGCAGCAAACCAAACATTTACATAATACAACTTTTACTGTTCTGTGTCAGTTAGAATTCACATCATGGGTTTGAATTGTTAGGGTCCACTTGCACATAGATTTTTTTCAATAAAAGTTACACTGTGTGTGCCTGCCGCTCCTGCCTCCTCTTTTGCATCCTCCATTTCTTCTACTTCTGCCAACCTTGAGACAGCAAGACCAACTCTCCTCTTCCTCCTCATCCTCAGCCTACTGAACGTGAAGACGGCGAGGATGATGACCTTTATGATGATCCACTTTCACTTCATGAGTAGCAAATACGTTGTCTCTTCTTTATGATTTTCTTAAAAACATTTTCATTTTTCTAGATTACTTTATTGTATGAATACAGTATATATATTGTATTCTTTCACAAATAGATTATGCATTGATACTAATATTATTTATGTTATCAGTAACACTTCCGGTCAACAGTAAGGTACTGGTAGTTAAGTTTTCGGGAACTCAACAAATATATGCAGATTTTTGACTGTGTGGGGTCAATGCCCCTAATCTTTGTGTGAAGGGTCACCATTGTATTTTCATTAAGAATCATTTCCTATGAATTAACATACCAGTTTTTATCATTCACTTTTAAATTGTCTGAAAAGGACATACTTTAATGTATGTTTGTTTTCTTTGAATTAAACTTTCCAAAAAGTGACAATAGTGAACAGTGATATTATGGGGGACAAAGGGTAACAGAAAGGAGTTGAAGTTTTCAGTGTACCTAAATAACTTCCGCTGTGGCCATAGGTTAGTTCCCATGCTGTAATAGAATGAGGTTAGGCTTTAGATGTAGGTGTATTAGGTTTTCATCCTAAATATCCTCTTCAGTAACTAGGGGGATTTTACTTAGTTCCTTATTTCCTGTGGTCCGTTGCTTCTTCATTTCTTCAGTAAGGTGAGCAAATTAGCATATATTTCATTCCCATTAGTGGAATATCCAACTCAAAGTGATTTAAGCAGTAATACTTATAATCTCACCTTAAAAAAATCCCAAGGTGTGGTGGCGCCAGGATTGGTAAAATTCAGTAATTTAAAGACATGGTCTATTACTTGCATTCTTTACTTCTCTATTCTTTGCTATCTCTGAAGTTTTGATTTTATTTTAAAGCCATTCTTGGTTCAAGATGGCTATAGCCATTTCAGATTATAGGACCAGAAAATATCCAAAGGAAAACGAGGCTAAAAGAAACTCTCCACTTTCATTTTTTTTTTTTTTTCTCCCTCTCTTTTTTTCCCTTCTCTCTCCCATTTCAAAAAGCATACTTCCAGACCTACCTTTAAGTCTTATTGCCCAGATTTTGGTAGCATAAATTTTGCTAAATTGAAGGCTGGGTGCAGTGGCTCATACCTGTAATCCCAGCACTTTGGTAGGCCGGGATGGGCGGATCATGAGGTCAGGAGATCGAGACTATCCTGGCTAACATGGTGAAACCCCGTCTCTACTAAAAATACCAAAAAAAAAAAAATTAGCCAGGCCTGGTGGCAGGCACTTGTAGTCCCAGCTACTAGAGAGGCTGAGGCAGGAGAATGGCATGAACCCATGAGACAGAGGTTGCAGTGAGCCGAGATTGCGCCACTGCACTCTAGCCTAAGTGACAGAGTGAGACTCCATCTCAAAAACAAAAAAAACAAAAACAACAACAAAAAAAATTGCTAAGTTGATTTCTGGTGAAATGAATGAAATTGTCATGATCATTGATTAGCAATTCTTGCAATAAGAAAATAAAATACACAACAAATTGTAGCTTTTGTTAAAATTACAGTCACAGATGAAAACTCACCAGAAACGAGTGATTCATTAGCAATGAATATAGCAAATAAAAAATTAAATGATTAATGGTCTATTGAACTGACTTGCTACCATTTTACTTTACACTCCTTTGCTATCTGAAATTCTTGTCGCAACAGTTTTTCAGAGTAGCAGGCAAAAAGAAACCTTTTGACATCTCTCGTTCACAGTATTTCACTTACTAGTGACTAGAAAACCAATGTAATTTACTGTGTAGTTTTGTGAGCTTTTGTTTTAAAATACTTTATTATAAACTGCATATAAAATTAGATGGCATTACGCCCAGCCATGTTAAGTTACTAGGATAAAATAATTAAGAAATATTTATTAGATATTTAGGATAAAGATCTTTTAGCTTACATTCTTCATAATCCATCACTTCTGTGCATATTTATTAATATTTGTGTCATTCAGTTCCCTGAAAAAATTAATTCCTGCCTAAAATTCCATTAGACACAGAATTCTAACATGGGTAACAAAATGTCAGTCCTATCTACCTGTGTGATAAATTTAAAGACATTCCTTATTTTATTTTTTTGATTAATGTCCCTGGACACATGTTCCAAACGACTAAATTTGGAAATATGCTGTCATAGTCTATGTAAATATTACTTTTTTAAACACAATATATTATTCTGCTGAAAACAATCATGTCATGATATAAATTAAAATGAGCTGGTGAGTAGAAACAAGTTCTAAAATATTATAGCTATGATGTATATTTTTAAAGATCCCATCTTTTTCTATTTTGGTAAAAATGACTTGTTAAAATGAATGGAATTGAAAAGGAGAAAATCTTTAACGGAAGTTTGGAAAAATGAAAAGCTTACTCTAGGGTATGGCTGTTTTCTCAACAAATTATAGCATTATTATGCTCATTCTGTATTTATATGAATAAACTCATAAAATGTATAAAAATATTCAAGGGAGAAATAAATTAGTTTTAGTGTACCATAACAGCTCTCATATTGGTTCGTATTTTACTTGACTGGTATACCAGTTGAAAAGCCCAGTTGGGAGAACTATATATTAGACTACCTTCCAAATAAAAGATGTGCTACTTTTTAAATCTCCTGCCTTAGATGACTCTTTTATATCTATGTAATGTGCTATAAAGTAATATATCCGTATAACTTTCTTAGGCTGCTCCAGGAGTATAACTCAAACAAAAGTATATTTTGGTGAATTACATTTACTGGCAGATTTTCATAGTTATTTTCTTTAAGAGGAGCAAAAAAGGTAGACTGACATACTTTTTAATATTGACAATGGAAACCAGAAACAGTAGGATGCTATTTTCAATGTACTAAAAGAAAATAACAAAAAGTCAAGAATTCTATCCCTTTTGAAATAATTTTTCAAAGATTAGGATTAAACAAAAATATTTTCAGTATTAAATCACCTTCCACAAGCAGAATTTCACGAAAGAAATGTTAAAGCACATACTTGTGATGTAAAAAGCATACATGGAAGCTCTGAGAAAAACAGCAAAGAGAGTTGGCTTACGCTTTACAAAGGAGCTATTTAAATATCTCTTTTATTAAGTAAATGAAATATTCTGTTGCTCAGTTTCTGTTTTTATTTTTTTCAATATGTACTTTTAGCCATTGGATGGGTACATTTGTTAATTTAGTTTATTGTTTAGAGCCACATGAATAAACAATGTATTGATTGGTTTGTATGTTTCTAATTTTTGTCCTAAGTATTATGAATTCACAAACACATCAGTAATCAACTAAACAGGAAGGAAAATGCCAATAGAGTAATGTGGTAGATCCTCTTTTCCTGAGGCTAAAGGTTGTGACTTTCTTTAGGAAGAGATTCATCCAATGATTATTGCTAAATGTAATTGTGTTCCTTTTTGATTTGGGAACTGGTGGTTGGAAAACACCTTTTTCATATTTAGGTTTTTAAAAGCACTCTTACAATGAATTAAGATGGAAAGTAATTATATATTTTATTTTTCTGTGGACACTTTTTTATATGGGCAAGAACTAAATGATAATTGCCTAATTAATACATTAATAAAACTAACAAAATCTGTGGAAGTATATCAGTCATGAGGACAAGTTAAGCACAAGGACATAAGAGCCCAGAACAGCTATGAGCAGCATAATGATGCTCCAGACTTGTAGACGATATTAAAGGGGGCAAGTTCAGCTACTTAATGAGGCTGCCAAGGCACCAGCTGCTGCTGTGGGGAACTGAGGCTCACAGCTCAGCATCTGGGTCAGTGTTTGCCATATGAAGAGGAAAGTGACAGGATTTTAATGTGGAAGGGCAAATGATATCTTTCCTTCACTGTATAGCCGCCTTTAAATGATTATTCTTTTTAGTTTTATTTTATTATTATTATTTTTTTGAGACGGAGTCTCTCTTTGTCGTCCAGGCTGGAGTGCAGTGGCGCTCTCTCAGCTTACTGCAAGCTCCACCTCCTGGGTTCACGCTATTCTCCTGCCTCAGCCTCCCGAGTAGCTGGGACTACAGGCGCCCGCCACCATACCTGGCTAATTTCTTTTTGTACTTTTAATAGAGACGGGGTTTCACCGTGTTAGCCAGGATGGCTACGATCTCCTCACTTCATGATCCACCTGCCTTGGCCTCCCAAAGTGCTGGGACCACAGGCGTGAGCCACCGCACCTGGCCTAAAAGATGATTTTTAAAAGCCTGTTTGTCACCTCTATGAGGAAAGACACTGATAGAATCAGGCCAATGCTTCAGAATCTTTCTATAGGCAAAACTCAAAATGAATGAAAATATTTTCACTTCAGAGACATATTTTTAAAAACCTTCACTGTCTTAGTCATATATATATATATGTGTGTATATACATATTCATATATATGAATATATATACATATTCATATATATAAATATATATATTCATAAGGAAATGAGAAGTTTAAATACTTTCATATAACTCTAAAGCAAATCTCCACAAAGTGTAAAGTTTAGCTATTATCATTGTCACCATTAAATATAACCTAATGGTAATTTGTTTGGTCCTTGGTTAAAGGTTAGCACAAGGAAGTCCAAAATAGTGTAGAAGTCAGAAATATGGGGTCTTGCTCTGATTCAGTACATTATATAAATCATTCAAACTTTGAATCTTAAATTTTTAGAAAAAAGGATAAAAAATTATGTTCTTCCCACTTAACAAATATCCATCAGGTGCTAAGAAAAGTGTTTGCATTACCTAATACAAAGATTATTTGTATTTAACTTCTACAATTAGCTTAGGATGTAGGTAGATTAAAATGTACTCAGCATTTCACAGGCCTAAATGTCTGGAAAGCTTATCTGTCTTTCTTATTATTATACAGTTTTTTTAAGGTGGAGGACAGACTAGAACCCAAGATTCATCAACTTTAGTTCAGTGGTGTCTCCATAAAATTAGAAATTGCTAGATGGTAGAAGATATCATTATTATTAATTATCCAAACTATCAATGTGCAGTGTCAATCTACTGAACCTTTTTCAAACTTCAGCTTTATTGAGGTATAATTAATGAATAAAAATTATATATATTTAAGGTGTACAATGTAATGATTTGATATACATAATTCACTGCAAAATGATTACCAAATGATGACTAATATTAATATATCTTAGTTAACAATACTGTATTATATGCTTAATATCTGATAAGCAGGATCTTGTCTCTTCACCTTGCAATTATTCATTACTAAAAATTATTTGCCAGGCATAGTGGCTCACGCCTGTAATCCCAGCACTCTGGGAGGCTGAGGCAGGACGATCACGAGGTCATGAGTTCGAGACCAGCCTGGCCAACATGGTGAAACCCTGTCTCTTGTAAAAGTACAAAAATTAGCCAGCAGTTCGAGACCAACCTGACCCATCTCTACTAAAAATCCAAAAAAGTTAGCAAGGAGTGGAGCATGTGCCTATATTCCCAGCTACCTGGGAAGCTGAGGTGGGAGAATCACTTGAACCCAAGAGGTGGAGGCTGCAGTGACCCAAGATTGCGCCTCTACACTCCAGTCTGGGTGACAGAGCAAGATCCTGTCTCAAAAAAATGAAATGAAAAAGTCAATTGACTGTAAATATGTGAATTTATTTTTGGGCTGTCTATGCCATTCCATTTGTCTATATGTCTGCTTTTATGTCAGTATCGTGCTGTTTTCATTAGTATATCTTAATAATATATTTTAAAATCAGATAGTTTGATGTCTCTAGCTTTTTTTCTCCCTTAAGATTTATTTCTTCTAAGTTATTAATTCAACTTGAGTTGATTTTTGTATGATATATGATAAGGCACTCATTTTATTCATCTGCATGTTGATATCCAGTTTCCTCAACACCATTTATTGAAGACGTTATCCATTCCCATTGTGTGTTCTTTGTAGTTTTTTTCAAAAGTCAATTGGTTGTAAATGTGTGGATTTATTTTGGGTTTCTCTATTCTACTCCATTGGCCTATTTGTCTATTTTTATGCCAGTGTCATGATGTTTTAATTAATACATCTTTGTAATATATTTTAAAATCAAGTGGTGTAATATCTCTAGCTTTATTTTCTCCTCAAAAATTTTTTGGCTATTCAGGGATTCAGGGTCTTTTGTGGTTCCATATGAATTTTACGATTGTTTTTCTTATTTCTGTAAAAATTGTCATGGGAATTTTTATTGAAATTGTAGTAAACCTGTAGATCATTTTGGGGAGCCTGGAAATATTAACAATATTAATTCTTTCAATTCCATGAACATGTTATCTTTCCTTTTTTGCATTTTCATTAATATTTTCATTTATGTAAAACCATTTTTTAAAAAAAGCAAATTCTATTACTAACATATCTAAAGATATGTTAGAATCAGTAATTCTTTTGTTTTTATTCTTTTGCTGTTTTTTGTTTTTGTTTTGTTTTTGTTTTTGTTTTTGAGATGGAGTATTGCTCTGTCTCCCAGGCTGGAGTGCAGTGGTATGATCTCGGCTCACTGCAACCTCTGTCTCCCAGGTTCAAGTGATTCTCCCACATCAGCCTCCTGAGTAGCTGGGATTACAGGTGTGCACCACCACTGCTGGCTAATGTTTTTGTGTTTCTAGTAGAAACAAGGTTTCACCATGTTGGCCAGGCTGGTCTTGAACTCCTGACCTCAGGTGATCAGCCCGCCTAGGCCTCCCAAAGTGCTAGGATTACAGGCAAGAGCCATCTCACTCAGCCAAGCATCAATAGTTCTTGAGGAATGGGATAGACAATGTTTTAGACAAGATAACTGACCAGACAGAAGGACATTTGATTCTGAAAATGAGGTATATTAATTGTCAAGTTTAGGGAAGTCACCTAAAACAAGAAAAACAAGCATGCAGGAGATACATGGAATTGTCAAGGAGACACATCTATGGATTAAGTGTATGGAATGAGGGTCCCAGATAGGTCAATTCAGGTAAAAGTTATCAACATCCTAGGCAGGAGAGCTGGAACAGAGGATGATTAAGATATACACATACTTGAAATAAACACACTCATTCAAGGGTAGGACAATTTCAACAAGACATGAGTTAAAAATTTGATTTAAGGTTGTTTGGTTTTTCTCTTATTTATTTATTTATTTATTTATTTATTTATTTTGCAAAACCAACAAAAAGTGACTATTCCTTTTGTGAAAACTTTTTTCGACATTTGCATTATAAGCTCTATCATGTTTTTTACTTCTCATGAGCCACCTGTGTCTTTCTTTAGTTATATGTAGAAATAGTGCCATAATGCGTGAGTCACTCATTTGAGTGCTAAAGAAGTCATATTTAATATATGTTTCCTGGAAACAAAAACCCAAACTCTTTTCATTTAAAATGTGGTTTAAAATTTTTTAATTTCACAAGGCAGAAATTGCATATTCTAGGTAGTGGAAATAAATCAAAGGATTTTGTCAGAGTTCATATTTCAAAACAAAAAAAATTTTAATGTATCCATTTCTAAGTAAGGTAAAGAAAAATATTAAAGAAGAACACGTTAGAAAGGAAAGCTACATTGTATTAAACTGTCTTCAGAATTAGGCAGTTTCATAGTTTGTTTTCTGAAAAGCAATTGTACAGATGTATGAATGTGTGTGTGCAAAGAGATGCATTCAAATTTTATTGCCACAACATTGTAAATAATAGGAAAAGACCAAAAAGGAAATGCAGTTTTAAATTCCAGATATATATACATATGTATGTGTGTGAAAAAATACATATGTGTATATATACGCATATATATGTGTGTATGTGAAACTATATATGTGTGTATGTTTGAAAAAATATATATAGCCAGGGATTTCACTGTTACACTTCATGAAGTTTACTCATAAAGTTTGTTTTTCGGAAATCTAGCCCATGTGATAGGGAGACTCGATGAGGCTCGATTGTGTTTGACTTAGTTTCATGTTGAACCCCAAGGTCTATAGCTCCACAATGATTTAGTACCTGATAGTGAGCTCAGACGTTCAATTTTCTTCGTCTTGTAGACTTTGTATCTCTTCTCCCTTATCTCCATCACAATTGTCTTGTGTATTATAAATGTTCTAGAAACTAAAGAAAAGGGGTCACGAGCCTTAATCTAGTGTCTTTCATGTATCTAGTTGATACCAAATTTTATAATTTAAAATTAATGCATTTGTTTTTCTTACTCATTCATTTCAGGAAGTGTCTGTATGAGCCAGATGTAGTTGGGCCAAAATCTTACCTTTTTATAGACACATAAATTGAAGGACCACTGGCAAATTTATTAACTAAAATTCTGTCATGTTATGTATTACTGATACCAAAACTTATTAGAAACATACCTTTTTTTTCTTCATGGTGAACTTGAAGAACAATAATTCAGCAGAAATATGAGAGGTATGTTATATAGATAATCCTCATTGTCCTATATTAATGTCCTGCGTTCAAAAATGTAGGATAAAAAAAGTGCTACATTTTTTAAAGTAAGTTTCACAATTTTTAGAAATAAACTTGCTAAGCCTCATGTTTTATTAAAAATAATTTGTTTTATTAAAACCATAATCATATAGGTTAGTATTATTTCATTTTTTGTATAAGTGATATTGATAGTGATGCTTTATAATGGTGATGGGCAAAAAATGGTATTTAATAAAGGAAAAGCTGAATCAATATACATTTTT
>NW_022321761.1:0-15526 GCF_002776525.5 Piliocolobus tephrosceles | reverse complement strand
GCAAATTGAGGCGGCTGAGGCGGGAGAATTGCTTGCACCTGGGAGGCAGACGTTGCAGCGAGGCGAGATGGCGCCGTTGCACTCCAGCCCGGGCGAAACTCCGTCTTAAGAAAACAAAAAGGTAAAATTCTCCTATTATGTCTTGGTATACCCCAGTTTTTACTATACATTGAACTATTTATAGTTTCTTTCTTCCGTTAGAGATTTTTATAGAAATTTTCCCTGGGTAGTACTTGAATACTCAAAAGAACTTTTTATTCAGATGCTTAGAACTTCTCTAGCAACTGCAGCTTAAAAACATTTTGTCAGTCACATCGCTAGGTTTGAAGTAGGTTAACATTTGTTTAGAATTCATATCTTAGGAACATATAACCTTATCTCTTAGTCTACAAAGTTTATAAAGTAGCTGATTAAAAGTGGAAACATAATGGTTATTATCTAAATTTATAGACTGTTGAACTCACAGGGCTTGCAAAAATGGTGTTAGCTCTCATGAATTATGCTTGAAGTAAAATGTCAAGGTGTATTTGGAAACTCTCCATTTAGTAAATCATTATATGCCAGAAATGAATTTATGCTGTAGGAATATCTAGTGTTAATGTGATAGAATTTAGGTTTCTCTGTTTTCTGAGTGAATTCTCTTTGCAAGACATCTGAATGAACCAATAAAGAATACATTTACATTTTTTACAATTTACGTTTTTTTTCTTAAGTGTCAAACCGAATTAGATCTCCTGGAATTTGTGACCACATTCTTTAATCTTCCAGCATGTAATCCTGGCAGCTTTCTGTAATTCTCTTTTTACTTAGACTTTCAAGAGTAATTTCTATTGGATGCATATGCGAGTTCCTATTCCTAAACTAGTGATCATCTGAGGCAACACACATAAATTCCAGTTTGAAAATCTTTCATAATAACACTTTCAGTCTTTACTGAGTAAATTAGTACTTGACCATGCTAATTATGTCAGCCAAAAATGAGTTTTAATTCGATATAAAACAATACATATTAGTAGACTCTGATGACTCCTTTAGAGGCACATAAGAGGCAAAAAGACAAAAGCAAAAACCATAGCAGTTTTCATTGTTTTTCACATCTTAATGTGATGAAATGACTAGGAAAACAAACCTGGTACATAGTAATTTGCACTTATTTGGAATTTTCAGGTGTGTGGTTTTTACATGCTGTCCAACAGCATCCTATACTTTTTTTACAGTTTCGATTTTACTTCATTTAGGTTGAAGCCTTGTCCTTTGTTTTCTGAAGTGGTTTCTATTCAGGAATGTAGTTGTATTGTCTCATGTTTAAAAGACACTTCATTCCATTTTGATTTTTATAGAGCTTTTTTTCTGGTAATCATTCAACAAATGTAAATTACATTGCAATGGCAAACTTTGTGTCCAAATCATTTAAAGGAGATTGTCCTTTGAAAAGCCAACTTTCTGAAGTAGTTATTCTGTCAAAAATAATTCATAATCATAAAAATAAAAAATATATAAAATTAAGAGACTATTTTGATATAGTATGGAAAAATGCTGAATCACAAAAATGATTGAAAATCATTTGAGATATTTCACAAGTGGAACTAAGAAGATCATATACAAGCCAAAAATCTCACTGTAATCTTTATACAGATAAAACTTTCTCTTCATCATGAACAGAGGTTTCTCTCTGTGAAGACTTATAAGCTCATGCCCCCTAAATTCAAGTACTTTTTACCTTGGCTGTCAATCAGAATTGAAACAAAGGCTGTAAATAACTAGGTCATAGTCAATATAAACCTATCTCCATTTAGATGGTATATGCTTATTTACGAACTTCCCCATATACAGTTTATAGTTTTTAAGGAAAGAGAGTTTGGGGGCACAAAAATTACAGTAAAAAGTCATCTTATGAATCCTTAATATAATATATTTACCTACATATAATAGGAAGTATAAGAATTATACAGGATCAAATTCATAACTGAATAGGCAAGGTACTTGAGGTATATAAGTACGTGAAATGGGAATAAAGTATCCATCATCACTCTATATGGGCAACTCCTATGGTTTCCTAATTTGGGATATCCGAAGAATAACTGACACAAAGAAGTGCCTATTTTTGGAAAGAGGTATACAGATGGTGTGTATGACCGTTTAAAATAACTCAGAGTGTATTTCTTTTTGTGGTTATATCATTGTATTCATTTGACTGTTGTAACAAGTTACTACAAAGTTGGTGGCTTAAAATCACAGAAATTTATTTCCTCATAGTTCTGCAGCCAGAAGTCTAAAATCAGTATCATTGGACCATAATTAAAATTTCAGCATGGCTGTGCTCCCTCTGGAGACTCTGGGAGAGAATGCATCCTTGTCTTGTCCAGCTCTGATGGTGGTTGCAGGCATTCCTTGGTTTGTGGCCATATCTCTCCTATATCTCCCTCTGTAATTACATGAACTTTTCCTCTTCTGTGTCAAATCTCCTTTGCATCGCTTTTGTAAAGATACCATTATTATCAGGATCCATCCTGATAATCCAGAATAATCTTCCAATCTCAAAACCTTTACTTTAATCAAATCTGCAAAGGCCCTTTTCTTCTTTTAATGTTTACAGATTCTAGTGATTGGGAGCTGATGTCCTTGAGTGGCCATTATTTAGCCCAATATAGTCATGGATAGTAAAAAGAGTCCTAGGATATTTAAAAATGATTATTGCACTATTTTTTCATGGACATTAATATGTGCAAGTGGTTAATCTTTTGCTGTGCAGAAGTTCTTTAGTTTAATTAGATCCCCTTTATCAAATTTGGCTTTTGTTGCCATTGCTTTTGGTGTTTTAATCATGAAGTATTTGTCCATGCCTATGTCCTCAATGCTATTGCCTAGGTTTTCTTCTAGGGTTTTTATGGTTTTAGGTCTTACATTTAAGTCTTTAATCCATCTCGAGTTAATTTTTGTACAAGGTATAAGGAAGGGGTTCAGTTTCAGTTTTTTATATATGGCTAGCCAGTTTCCCCAACACCATTTATTAAATAAGGAATCCTTTCCCCATTGCTTGTGTTTGTCAGGTTTATCAAAGATCATATGGTTGTAGATGTGTGGTGTTATTTCTGAGGCCTCTATTGTGTTTCACTGGTCTATATATCTATTTTGGTACCAGTACCATGCTGTTTTGGTTACTGTAGTCTTGTAGTATAGTTTGGAGTCAGTTAGCATGATGCCTCCAGCTTTGTTCTTTTGCTTAGGATTGTCTTGGCGATATGGCCTTTTTTTTGGTTCCATATGAAATTTAAAGTAGTTTTTCTAATTCTGTGAAGGAAGTCAATAGTAGCTTGACGGGGATAACATTGAATTTATATATTACTTTGGGCAGTGTGGCCATTTTCTCGATATTGATTCTTCCTATCCATGAGCATTGAATGCTTTTCCATTTGTTTGTGTTCTCTCTTATTTCCTTGAGCAGTGGTTTGTAGTTCTCCTTGAAAAGGTCCTTCACACCCCTTGTAAATTGTATTCCTAGGTATTTGATTTTTGTTGTAGCAATTGTGAATGGGCGTTCACTCAGGATTTGGGTCTCTGCTTGTCTATTATTGGAGTATAGGAATGCCTGTGGTTTTTGTACATTGATTTTGTATCCTGAGATTTTGCTGAAGTTGCTTATCAGCTTAAGGAGATTTTGGGCTGAGATGATGGGTTTTTCTAAATACACAGTTATGTCATCTATAAACAGAGAAAATTTGACTTCCTCTCTTCCTATTTGAATACACTTTATTTCTTTTTCTTGCCTGATTGCCCTGACCAGAACTTCCAATACTGTGTTGAATAGGAGTGGTGAGAGAGGGCATCTTTGTCTTGTGCCAGTTTTCGAGGAGAATGCTTTCAATTTTTGCCCATTCAATATGATATTGGCTGTGAGTCTGTCATCATCAGGGTGAACAGGCAACCTACAGAAAGGGAGAAAAATATTGTAATCTGTCCATCTGACAAATGGCTAATATCCATAATCTACAAGGAACTTAATCAAATTTACAAGACAAAAACAACCCCATCAAAAAATGGGCAAAAGATATGAACAGACACTTCTCAAAAGAAGACATTTATGAAGCCAACAAACATATGAAAACAAGCTCATCATCACTGATCATTACAGAAATGCAAATCAAAACCACAATTAGATATCATCTCATGCCAGTTAGAATAGTGATCATTAAAAAGTCAGGAAACAACATATGGTGGAGAGGATGTGGAGAAATAGGAATGCTTTTACACTGTTGGGGTGAGTGTAAATTTGTTCAACCATTGTGGAAGACAGTGTGGCAATTCCTCAAGGATCTAGAATAAGAAATACCATTTGACCCAGCAATCCCATTACTGGGTGTATAGCTGTATAGCTGAAGGATTACAAATCATTCTGCTGTAAAGACACATGCACATGTATGTTTATTGTGACACTGTTCACAATAGCAAAGACTTGGAACCAACCCAAATGTCCATCAATGGTAGACTGGATAAAGAAAATATGACACGTGTACCATGGAATACTATGCAGCCATAAAAAGGATGAGTTCATGTCCTTTGCAGGGACATGGATGATGCTGGAAACCATCTTTATCAGCAAATTAATACTGGAACAGAAAACCAAACACTGCATTTTCTCTCTCATAAGTGGGAATTGAACAACGAGAACACATGGACACAGGGAGGGGAACATTACACACCAGGGTCTGTCAGGGAGTGGAGGGCTAGGGAAGGGATAGCATGAGAAAAAATACCTAATGTTGATGACAGGTTGATGGGTGCAACAAACCACCATGACACGTGTATACCTACGTAACAGACCTGCATGTTCTGCATATGTATCCCAGAAATTAAAGTATAATAAAAAATTAAAGGCTACTGACAATAATTATCATCATTAATATTCACTAATACTTATTGAGGTCTTACTATCCAAGAACTAGAGAAGGCATTTTATATAAAAATACTGTTAACCTTTCTACTTCTTGAGGAGGCCTGAACATCTTTGCCATTATCAAAGAGGGAAGATATATATAAGAAGAAGACTGCCTAGGTATATATGATCCCTGACTATCTCACAGAAAACACAACCAAAAACAAAAGAAAGAAAGAAACCACATACACACACACTTCCAAGTGGTAATACCCGCTAGCAGAAAAGGGAAGAACAAAGTCTGTGAAGCACAAAGCTCATTTATATGAACTTCAGGAAAAGCTATTGAGATAAACGTAGTGCTCAAAGATCCCAGCCTGCAGATCCAAGACTATTTTTTTTAATTTACAAGTCACATCCTTCTGCTTCCCTGCTAACATGCTTTTTTAAAGTTTCTACCTTCCTTATTAATGAGATAGCGTAATTTTGTTTACTTTATGTGACAAATTTTTGATGGAAAACAAAGGATAAAATATCACCAAAGCAAAGGGAAAATTATTAGACTGAGCCAATAAATAAACGTGCATCACTTATCACTGGGGATGTGTTCTGAGAGTTGTACAATTAGGCAATTTTGGCATTGTGAGAACATCACAGAGTGTACCTAAATGCAAACCTTGATGGTATAGTCTTTTACACACCCAGGCTGTATAGTATAGCCTATTCCTTCCACACGTGCTCCTGTAGGGCATGTTACTTCACTGAATACTATAGGCAATTGTAATGCAGGGATAAGTATTTGTGTTTCTGCACATATCTAAACAAAAAATGATACAGTAAAACCACTGTTGTATATGCATTCTTCTGTTGACTGAAACATCATTATGCAGCACGACTGTATTATTAAATAATAATTGAATCCTAATCTTGAAATTTTCTTAGTAATATTTAAATGTAAAAGGACTTATTTATTTATTTATTTTTTATTATACTTTAAATTCTAGAGTACATGTGCACAAGGTGTAGGTTTGTTACATATGTATACATGTGCCATGTTGGTGTGCTGCATCCATTAACTCGTCATTTACATTAGGTATATCTCCTAATGCTATCCCTCCCCCCTCACCCCATCCCACGACACGCCCTGGTGTGTGATGTTCCCCTTCCTGTGTCCAAGTGTTCTCATTGTTCAGTTCCCACCTATGAGTGAGAACATGCGGTGTTAGGATTTCTTTTTTTTTTTTCCAATGTGCTGCAAGCAATTCTTTAATGTGCAACAGAAAAAAATGTAAAAGCAGTTAATTCAATGAAAATCCTTTAAATAATTTTGTCAACATGCTCTACATGTTACTCCCAACTGGCTAAAAAGAAATGAAAAAAACCAAAAAGAGAAAACTCATGTTATTATATGACTATCTGCAAAGCCTATAACCTTTAATATGCAAAGGCTTTATTTAAGATGATGAGAAGATAAACAATAGAAAGAATATTGTGAAGAGATTATTGTTTTGCCTTGAAGAGTGTTTTAAAAATTTAAAATAAATGCTTCATTGAATACTTGTGAATCTCTAAAACAAAAGTAAGGTTTCTGAGTTTTTTTAAACAAATATACATCACTTTTTGAGAATATGTATACCTAAAAGAAACCAACTAATTTTTTCAAATATTTAAAGCTAATAATATAACCATTTGGTATTTGAGGCACTGTGTATTTTTGCAGCAAACCAAACATTTACATAATACAACTTTTACTGTTCTGTGTCAGTTAGAATTCACATCATGGGTTTGAATTGTTAGGGTCCACTTGCACATAGATTTTTTTCAATAAAAGTTACACTGTGTGTGCCTGCCGCTCCTGCCTCCTCTTTTGCATCCTCCATTTCTTCTACTTCTGCCAACCTTGAGACAGCAAGACCAACTCTCCTCTTCCTCCTCATCCTCAGCCTACTGAACGTGAAGACGGCGAGGATGATGACCTTTATGATGATCCACTTTCACTTCATGAGTAGCAAATACGTTGTCTCTTCTTTATGATTTTCTTAAAAACATTTTCATTTTTCTAGATTACTTTATTGTATGAATACAGTATATATATTGTATTCTTTCACAAATAGATTATGCATTGATACTAATATTATTTATGTTATCAGTAACACTTCCGGTCAACAGTAAGGTACTGGTAGTTAAGTTTTCGGGAACTCAACAAATATATGCAGATTTTTGACTGTGTGGGGTCAATGCCCCTAATCTTTGTGTGAAGGGTCACCATTGTATTTTCATTAAGAATCATTTCCTATGAATTAACATACCAGTTTTTATCATTCACTTTTAAATTGTCTGAAAAGGACATACTTTAATGTATGTTTGTTTTCTTTGAATTAAACTTTCCAAAAAGTGACAATAGTGAACAGTGATATTATGGGGGACAAAGGGTAACAGAAAGGAGTTGAAGTTTTCAGTGTACCTAAATAACTTCCGCTGTGGCCATAGGTTAGTTCCCATGCTGTAATAGAATGAGGTTAGGCTTTAGATGTAGGTGTATTAGGTTTTCATCCTAAATATCCTCTTCAGTAACTAGGGGGATTTTACTTAGTTCCTTATTTCCTGTGGTCCGTTGCTTCTTCATTTCTTCAGTAAGGTGAGCAAATTAGCATATATTTCATTCCCATTAGTGGAATATCCAACTCAAAGTGATTTAAGCAGTAATACTTATAATCTCACCTTAAAAAAATCCCAAGGTGTGGTGGCGCCAGGATTGGTAAAATTCAGTAATTTAAAGACATGGTCTATTACTTGCATTCTTTACTTCTCTATTCTTTGCTATCTCTGAAGTTTTGATTTTATTTTAAAGCCATTCTTGGTTCAAGATGGCTATAGCCATTTCAGATTATAGGACCAGAAAATATCCAAAGGAAAACGAGGCTAAAAGAAACTCTCCACTTTCATTTTTTTTTTTTTTTCTCCCTCTCTTTTTTTCCCTTCTCTCTCCCATTTCAAAAAGCATACTTCCAGACCTACCTTTAAGTCTTATTGCCCAGATTTTGGTAGCATAAATTTTGCTAAATTGAAGGCTGGGTGCAGTGGCTCATACCTGTAATCCCAGCACTTTGGTAGGCCGGGATGGGCGGATCATGAGGTCAGGAGATCGAGACTATCCTGGCTAACATGGTGAAACCCCGTCTCTACTAAAAATACCAAAAAAAAAAAAAATTAGCCAGGCCTGGTGGCAGGCACTTGTAGTCCCAGCTACTAGAGAGGCTGAGGCAGGAGAATGGCATGAACCCATGAGACAGAGGTTGCAGTGAGCCGAGATTGCGCCACTGCACTCTAGCCTAAGTGACAGAGTGAGACTCCATCTCAAAAACAAAAAAAACAAAAACAACAACAAAAAAAATTGCTAAGTTGATTTCTGGTGAAATGAATGAAATTGTCATGATCATTGATTAGCAATTCTTGCAATAAGAAAATAAAATACACAACAAATTGTAGCTTTTGTTAAAATTACAGTCACAGATGAAAACTCACCAGAAACGAGTGATTCATTAGCAATGAATATAGCAAATAAAAAATTAAATGATTAATGGTCTATTGAACTGACTTGCTACCATTTTACTTTACACTCCTTTGCTATCTGAAATTCTTGTCGCAACAGTTTTTCAGAGTAGCAGGCAAAAAGAAACCTTTTGACATCTCTCGTTCACAGTATTTCACTTACTAGTGACTAGAAAACCAATGTAATTTACTGTGTAGTTTTGTGAGCTTTTGTTTTAAAATACTTTATTATAAACTGCATATAAAATTAGATGGCATTACGCCCAGCCATGTTAAGTTACTAGGATAAAATAATTAAGAAATATTTATTAGATATTTAGGATAAAGATCTTTTAGCTTACATTCTTCATAATCCATCACTTCTGTGCATATTTATTAATATTTGTGTCATTCAGTTCCCTGAAAAAATTAATTCCTGCCTAAAATTCCATTAGACACAGAATTCTAACATGGGTAACAAAATGTCAGTCCTATCTACCTGTGTGATAAATTTAAAGACATTCCTTATTTTATTTTTTTGATTAATGTCCCTGGACACATGTTCCAAACGACTAAATTTGGAAATATGCTGTCATAGTCTATGTAAATATTACTTTTTTAAACACAATATATTATTCTGCTGAAAACAATCATGTCATGATATAAATTAAAATGAGCTGGTGAGTAGAAACAAGTTCTAAAATATTATAGCTATGATGTATATTTTTAAAGATCCCATCTTTTTCTATTTTGGTAAAAATGACTTGTTAAAATGAATGGAATTGAAAAGGAGAAAATCTTTAACGGAAGTTTGGAAAAATGAAAAGCTTACTCTAGGGTATGGCTGTTTTCTCAACAAATTATAGCATTATTATGCTCATTCTGTATTTATATGAATAAACTCATAAAATGTATAAAAATATTCAAGGGAGAAATAAATTAGTTTTAGTGTACCATAACAGCTCTCATATTGGTTCGTATTTTACTTGACTGGTATACCAGTTGAAAAGCCCAGTTGGGAGAACTATATATTAGACTACCTTCCAAATAAAAGATGTGCTACTTTTTAAATCTCCTGCCTTAGATGACTCTTTTATATCTATGTAATGTGCTATAAAGTAATATATCCGTATAACTTTCTTAGGCTGCTCCAGGAGTATAACTCAAACAAAAGTATATTTTGGTGAATTACATTTACTGGCAGATTTTCATAGTTATTTTCTTTAAGAGGAGCAAAAAAGGTAGACTGACATACTTTTTAATATTGACAATGGAAACCAGAAACAGTAGGATGCTATTTTCAATGTACTAAAAGAAAATAACAAAAAGTCAAGAATTCTATCCCTTTTGAAATAATTTTTCAAAGATTAGGATTAAACAAAAATATTTTCAGTATTAAATCACCTTCCACAAGCAGAATTTCACGAAAGAAATGTTAAAGCACATACTTGTGATGTAAAAAGCATACATGGAAGCTCTGAGAAAAACAGCAAAGAGAGTTGGCTTACGCTTTACAAAGGAGCTATTTAAATATCTCTTTTATTAAGTAAATGAAATATTCTGTTGCTCAGTTTCTGTTTTTATTTTTTTCAATATGTACTTTTAGCCATTGGATGGGTACATTTGTTAATTTAGTTTATTGTTTAGAGCCACATGAATAAACAATGTATTGATTGGTTTGTATGTTTCTAATTTTTGTCCTAAGTATTATGAATTCACAAACACATCAGTAATCAACTAAACAGGAAGGAAAATGCCAATAGAGTAATGTGGTAGATCCTCTTTTCCTGAGGCTAAAGGTTGTGACTTTCTTTAGGAAGAGATTCATCCAATGATTATTGCTAAATGTAATTGTGTTCCTTTTTGATTTGGGAACTGGTGGTTGGAAAACACCTTTTTCATATTTAGGTTTTTAAAAGCACTCTTACAATGAATTAAGATGGAAAGTAATTATATATTTTATTTTTCTGTGGACACTTTTTTATATGGGCAAGAACTAAATGATAATTGCCTAATTAATACATTAATAAAACTAACAAAATCTGTGGAAGTATATCAGTCATGAGGACAAGTTAAGCACAAGGACATAAGAGCCCAGAACAGCTATGAGCAGCATAATGATGCTCCAGACTTGTAGACGATATTAAAGGGGGCAAGTTCAGCTACTTAATGAGGCTGCCAAGGCACCAGCTGCTGCTGTGGGGAACTGAGGCTCACAGCTCAGCATCTGGGTCAGTGTTTGCCATATGAAGAGGAAAGTGACAGGATTTTAATGTGGAAGGGCAAATGATATCTTTCCTTCACTGTATAGCCGCCTTTAAATGATTATTCTTTTTAGTTTTATTTTATTATTATTATTTTTTTGAGACGGAGTCTCTCTTTGTCGTCCAGGCTGGAGTGCAGTGGCGCTCTCTCAGCTTACTGCAAGCTCCACCTCCTGGGTTCACGCTATTCTCCTGCCTCAGCCTCCCGAGTAGCTGGGACTACAGGCGCCCGCCACCATACCTGGCTAATTTCTTTTTGTACTTTTAATAGAGACGGGGTTTCACCGTGTTAGCCAGGATGGCTACGATCTCCTCACTTCATGATCCACCTGCCTTGGCCTCCCAAAGTGCTGGGACCACAGGCGTGAGCCACCGCACCTGGCCTAAAAGATGATTTTTAAAAGCCTGTTTGTCACCTCTATGAGGAAAGACACTGATAGAATCAGGCCAATGCTTCAGAATCTTTCTATAGGCAAAACTCAAAATGAATGAAAATATTTTCACTTCAGAGACATATTTTTAAAAACCTTCACTGTCTTAGTCATATATATATATATGTGTGTATATACATATTCATATATATGAATATATATACATATTCATATATATAAATATATATATTCATAAGGAAATGAGAAGTTTAAATACTTTCATATAACTCTAAAGCAAATCTCCACAAAGTGTAAAGTTTAGCTATTATCATTGTCACCATTAAATATAACCTAATGGTAATTTGTTTGGTCCTTGGTTAAAGGTTAGCACAAGGAAGTCCAAAATAGTGTAGAAGTCAGAAATATGGGGTCTTGCTCTGATTCAGTACATTATATAAATCATTCAAACTTTGAATCTTAAATTTTTAGAAAAAAGGATAAAAAATTATGTTCTTCCCACTTAACAAATATCCATCAGGTGCTAAGAAAAGTGTTTGCATTACCTAATACAAAGATTATTTGTATTTAACTTCTACAATTAGCTTAGGATGTAGGTAGATTAAAATGTACTCAGCATTTCACAGGCCTAAATGTCTGGAAAGCTTATCTGTCTTTCTTATTATTATACAGTTTTTTTAAGGTGGAGGACAGACTAGAACCCAAGATTCATCAACTTTAGTTCAGTGGTGTCTCCATAAAATTAGAAATTGCTAGATGGTAGAAGATATCATTATTATTAATTATCCAAACTATCAATGTGCAGTGTCAATCTACTGAACCTTTTTCAAACTTCAGCTTTATTGAGGTATAATTAATGAATAAAAATTATATATATTTAAGGTGTACAATGTAATGATTTGATATACATAATTCACTGCAAAATGATTACCAAATGATGACTAATATTAATATATCTTAGTTAACAATACTGTATTATATGCTTAATATCTGATAAGCAGGATCTTGTCTCTTCACCTTGCAATTATTCATTACTAAAAATTATTTGCCAGGCATAGTGGCTCACGCCTGTAATCCCAGCACTCTGGGAGGCTGAGGCAGGACGATCACGAGGTCATGAGTTCGAGACCAGCCTGGCCAACATGGTGAAACCCTGTCTCTTGTAAAAGTACAAAAATTAGCCAGCAGTTCGAGACCAACCTGACCCATCTCTACTAAAAATCCAAAAAAGTTAGCAAGGAGTGGAGCATGTGCCTATATTCCCAGCTACCTGGGAAGCTGAGGTGGGAGAATCACTTGAACCCAAGAGGTGGAGGCTGCAGTGACCCAAGATTGCGCCTCTACACTCCAGTCTGGGTGACAGAGCAAGATCCTGTCTCAAAAAAATGAAATGAAAAAGTCAATTGACTGTAAATATGTGAATTTATTTTTGGGCTGTCTATGCCATTCCATTTGTCTATATGTCTGCTTTTATGTCAGTATCGTGCTGTTTTCATTAGTATATCTTAATAATATATTTTAAAATCAGATAGTTTGATGTCTCTAGCTTTTTTTCTCCCTTAAGATTTATTTCTTCTAAGTTATTAATTCAACTTGAGTTGATTTTTGTATGATATATGATAAGGCACTCATTTTATTCATCTGCATGTTGATATCCAGTTTCCTCAACACCATTTATTGAAGACGTTATCCATTCCCATTGTGTGTTCTTTGTAGTTTTTTTCAAAAGTCAATTGGTTGTAAATGTGTGGATTTATTTTGGGTTTCTCTATTCTACTCCATTGGCCTATTTGTCTATTTTTATGCCAGTGTCATGATGTTTTAATTAATACATCTTTGTAATATATTTTAAAATCAAGTGGTGTAATATCTCTAGCTTTATTTTCTCCTCAAAAATTTTTTGGCTATTCAGGGATTCAGGGTCTTTTGTGGTTCCATATGAATTTTACGATTGTTTTTCTTATTTCTGTAAAAATTGTCATGGGAATTTTTATTGAAATTGTAGTAAACCTGTAGATCATTTTGGGGAGCCTGGAAATATTAACAATATTAATTCTTTCAATTCCATGAACATGTTATCTTTCCTTTTTTGCATTTTCATTAATATTTTCATTTATGTAAAACCATTTTTTAAAAAAAGCAAATTCTATTACTAACATATCTAAAGATATGTTAGAATCAGTAATTCTTTTGTTTTTATTCTTTTGCTGTTTTTTGTTTTTGTTTTGTTTTTGTTTTTGTTTTTGAGATGGAGTATTGCTCTGTCTCCCAGGCTGGAGTGCAGTGGTATGATCTCGGCTCACTGCAACCTCTGTCTCCCAGGTTCAAGTGATTCTCCCACATCAGCCTCCTGAGTAGCTGGGATTACAGGTGTGCACCACCACTGCTGGCTAATGTTTTTGTGTTTCTAGTAGAAACAAGGTTTCACCATGTTGGCCAGGCTGGTCTTGAACTCCTGACCTCAGGTGATCAGCCCGCCTAGGCCTCCCAAAGTGCTAGGATTACAGGCAAGAGCCATCTCACTCAGCCAAGCATCAATAGTTCTTGAGGAATGGGATAGACAATGTTTTAGACAAGATAACTGACCAGACAGAAGGACATTTGATTCTGAAAATGAGGTATATTAATTGTCAAGTTTAGGGAAGTCACCTAAAACAAGAAAAACAAGCATGCAGGAGATACATGGAATTGTCAAGGAGACACATCTATGGATTAAGTGTATGGAATGAGGGTCCCAGATAGGTCAATTCAGGTAAAAGTTATCAACATCCTAGGCAGGAGAGCTGGAACAGAGGATGATTAAGATATACACATACTTGAAATAAACACACTCATTCAAGGGTAGGACAATTTCAACAAGACATGAGTTAAAAATTTGATTTAAGGTTGTTTGGTTTTTCTCTTATTTATTTATTTATTTATTTATTTATTTATTTTGCAAAACCAACAAAAAGTGACTATTCCTTTTGTGAAAACTTTTTTCGACATTTGCATTATAAGCTCTATCATGTTTTTTACTTCTCATGAGCCACCTGTGTCTTTCTTTAGTTATATGTAGAAATAGTGCCATAATGCGTGAGTCACTCATTTGAGTGCTAAAGAAGTCATATTTAATATATGTTTCCTGGAAACAAAAACCCAAACTCTTTTCATTTAAAATGTGGTTTAAAATTTTTTAATTTCACAAGGCAGAAATTGCATATTCTAGGTAGTGGAAATAAATCAAAGGATTTTGTCAGAGTTCATATTTCAAAACAAAAAAAATTTTAATGTATCCATTTCTAAGTAAGGTAAAGAAAAATATTAAAGAAGAACACGTTAGAAAGGAAAGCTACATTGTATTAAACTGTCTTCAGAATTAGGCAGTTTCATAGTTTGTTTTCTGAAAAGCAATTGTACAGATGTATGAATGTGTGTGTGCAAAGAGATGCATTCAAATTTTATTGCCACAACATTGTAAATAATAGGAAAAGACCAAAAAGGAAATGCAGTTTTAAATTCCAGATATATATACATATGTATGTGTGTGAAAAAATACATATGTGTATATATACGCATATATATGTGTGTATGTGAAACTATATATGTGTGTATGTTTGAAAAAATATATATAGCCAGGGATTTCACTGTTACACTTCATGAAGTTTACTCATAAAGTTTGTTTTTCGGAAATCTAGCCCATGTGATAGGGAGACTCGATGAGGCTCGATTGTGTTTGACTTAGTTTCATGTTGAACCCCAAGGTCTATAGCTCCACAATGATTTAGTACCTGATAGTGAGCTCAGACGTTCAATTTTCTTCGTCTTGTAGACTTTGTATCTCTTCTCCCTTATCTCCATCACAATTGTCTTGTGTATTATAAATGTTCTAGAAACTAAAGAAAAGGGGTCACGAGCCTTAATCTAGTGTCTTTCATGTATCTAGTTGATACCAAATTTTATAATTTAAAATTAATGCATTTGTTTTTCTTACTCATTCATTTCAGGAAGTGTCTGTATGAGCCAGATGTAGTTGGGCCAAAATCTTACCTTTTTATAGACACATAAATTGAAGGACCACTGGCAAATTTATTAACTAAAATTCTGTCATGTTATGTATTACTGATACCAAAACTTATTAGAAACATACCTTTTTTTTCTTCATGGTGAACTTGAAGAACAATAATTCAGCAGAAATATGAGAGGTATGTTATATAGATAATCCTCATTGTCCTATATTAATGTCCTGCGTTCAAAAATGTAGGATAAAAAAAGTGCTACATTTTTTAAAGTAAGTTTCACAATTTTTAGAAATAAACTTGCTAAGCCTCATGTTTTATTAAAAATAATTTGTTTTATTAAAACCATAATCATATAGGTTAGTATTATTTCATTTTTTGTATAAGTGATATTGATAGTGATGCTTTATAATGGTGATGGGCAAAAAAATGGTATTTAATAAAGGAAAAGCTGAATCAATATACATTTTT
>NW_022321760.1:0-15523 GCF_002776525.5 Piliocolobus tephrosceles | reverse complement strand
AAAAATGTATATTGATTCAGCTTTTCCTTTATTAAATACCATTTTTTGCCCATCACCATTATAAAGCATCACTATCAATATCACTTATACAAAAAATGAAATAATACTAACCTATATGATTATGGTTTTAATAAAACAAATTATTTTTAATAAAACATGAGGCTTAGCAAGTTTATTTCTAAAAATTGTGAAACTTACTTTAAAAAATGTAGCACTTTTTTTATCCTACATTTTTGAACGCAGGACATTAATATAGGACAATGAGGATTATCTATATAACATACCTCTCATATTTCTGCTGAATTATTGTTCTTCAAGTTCACCATGAAGAAAAAAAAGGTATGTTTCTAATAAGTTTTGGTATCAGTAATACATAACATGACAGAATTTTAGTTAATAAATTTGCCAGTGGTCCTTCAATTTATGTGTCTATAAAAAGGTAAGATTTTGGCCCAACTACATCTGGCTCATACAGACACTTCCTGAAATGAATGAGTAAGAAAAACAAATGCATTAATTTTAAATTATAAAATTTGGTATCAACTAGATACATGAAAGACACTAGATTAAGGCTCGTGACCCCTTTTCTTTAGTTTCTAGAACATTTATAATACACAAGACAATTGTGATGGAGATAAGGGAGAAGAGATACAAAGTCTACAAGACGAAGAAAATTGAACGTCTGAGCTCACTATCAGGTACTAAATCATTGTGGAGCTATAGACCTTGGGGTTCAACATGAAACTAAGTCAAACACAATCGAGCCTCATCGAGTCTCCCTATCACATGGGCTAGATTTCCGAAAAACAAACTTTATGAGTAAACTTCATGAAGTGTAACAGTGAAATCCCTGGCTATATATATTTTTTCAAACATACACACATATATAGTTTCACATACACACATATATATGCGTATATATACACATATGTATTTTTTCACACACATACATATGTATATATATCTGGAATTTAAAACTGCATTTCCTTTTTGGTCTTTTCCTATTATTTACAATGTTGTGGCAATAAAATTTGAATGCATCTCTTTGCACACACACATTCATACATCTGTACAATTGCTTTTCAGAAAACAAACTATGAAACTGCCTAATTCTGAAGACAGTTTAATACAATGTAGCTTTCCTTTCTAACGTGTTCTTCTTTAATATTTTTCTTTACCTTACTTAGAAATGGATACATTAAAATTTTTTTTGTTTTGAAATATGAACTCTGACAAAATCCTTTGATTTATTTCCACTACCTAGAATATGCAATTTCTGCCTTGTGAAATTAAAAAATTTTAAACCACATTTTAAATGAAAAGAGTTTGGGTTTTTGTTTCCAGGAAACATATATTAAATATGACTTCTTTAGCACTCAAATGAGTGACTCACGCATTATGGCACTATTTCTACATATAACTAAAGAAAGACACAGGTGGCTCATGAGAAGTAAAAAACATGATAGAGCTTATAATGCAAATGTCGAAAAAAGTTTTCACAAAAGGAATAGTCACTTTTTGTTGGTTTTGCAAAATAAATAAATAAATAAATAAATAAATAAATAAGAGAAAAACCAAACAACCTTAAATCAAATTTTTAACTCATGTCTTGTTGAAATTGTCCTACCCTTGAATGAGTGTGTTTATTTCAAGTATGTGTATATCTTAATCATCCTCTGTTCCAGCTCTCCTGCCTAGGATGTTGATAACTTTTACCTGAATTGACCTATCTGGGACCCTCATTCCATACACTTAATCCATAGATGTGTCTCCTTGACAATTCCATGTATCTCCTGCATGCTTGTTTTTCTTGTTTTAGGTGACTTCCCTAAACTTGACAATTAATATACCTCATTTTCAGAATCAAATGTCCTTCTGTCTGGTCAGTTATCTTGTCTAAAACATTGTCTATCCCATTCCTCAAGAACTATTGATGCTTGGCTGAGTGAGATGGCTCTTGCCTGTAATCCTAGCACTTTGGGAGGCCTAGGCGGGCTGATCACCTGAGGTCAGGAGTTCAAGACCAGCCTGGCCAACATGGTGAAACCTTGTTTCTACTAGAAACACAAAAACATTAGCCAGCAGTGGTGGTGCACACCTGTAATCCCAGCTACTCAGGAGGCTGATGTGGGAGAATCACTTGAACCTGGGAGACAGAGGTTGCAGTGAGCCGAGATCATACCACTGCACTCCAGCCTGGGAGACAGAGCAATACTCCATCTCAAAAACAAAAACAAAAACAAAACAAAAACAAAAAACAGCAAAAGAATAAAAACAAAAGAATTACTGATTCTAACATATCTTTAGATATGTTAGTAATAGAATTTGCTTTTTTTAAAAAATGGTTTTACATAAATGAAAATATTAATGAAAATGCAAAAAAGGAAAGATAACATGTTCATGGAATTGAAAGAATTAATATTGTTAATATTTCCAGGCTCCCCAAAATGATCTACAGGTTTACTACAATTTCAATAAAAATTCCCATGACAATTTTTACAGAAATAAGAAAAACAATCGTAAAATTCATATGGAACCACAAAAGACCCTGAATCCCTGAATAGCCAAAAAATTTTTGAGGAGAAAATAAAGCTAGAGATATTACACCACTTGATTTTAAAATATATTACAAAGATGTATTAATTAAAACATCATGACACTGGCATAAAAATAGACAAATAGGCCAATGGAGTAGAATAGAGAAACCCAAAATAAATCCACACATTTACAACCAATTGACTTTTGAAAAAAACTACAAAGAACACACAATGGGAATGGATAACGTCTTCAATAAATGGTGTTGAGGAAACTGGATATCAACATGCAGATGAATAAAATGAGTGCCTTATCATATATCATACAAAAATCAACTCAAGTTGAATTAATAACTTAGAAGAAATAAATCTTAAGGGAGAAAAAAAGCTAGAGACATCAAACTATCTGATTTTAAAATATATTATTAAGATATACTAATGAAAACAGCACGATACTGACATAAAAGCAGACATATAGACAAATGGAATGGCATAGACAGCCCAAAAATAAATTCACATATTTACAGTCAATTGACTTTTTCATTTCATTTTTTTGAGACAGGATCTTGCTCTGTCACCCAGACTGGAGTGTAGAGGCGCAATCTTGGGTCACTGCAGCCTCCACCTCTTGGGTTCAAGTGATTCTCCCACCTCAGCTTCCCAGGTAGCTGGGAATATAGGCACATGCTCCACTCCTTGCTAACTTTTTTGGATTTTTAGTAGAGATGGGTCAGGTTGGTCTCGAACTGCTGGCTAATTTTTGTACTTTTACAAGAGACAGGGTTTCACCATGTTGGCCAGGCTGGTCTCGAACTCATGACCTCGTGATCGTCCTGCCTCAGCCTCCCAGAGTGCTGGGATTACAGGCGTGAGCCACTATGCCTGGCAAATAATTTTTAGTAATGAATAATTGCAAGGTGAAGAGACAAGATCCTGCTTATCAGATATTAAGCATATAATACAGTATTGTTAACTAAGATATATTAATATTAGTCATCATTTGGTAATCATTTTGCAGTGAATTATGTATATCAAATCATTACATTGTACACCTTAAATATATATAATTTTTATTCATTAATTATACCTCAATAAAGCTGAAGTTTGAAAAAGGTTCAGTAGATTGACACTGCACATTGATAGTTTGGATAATTAATAATAATGATATCTTCTACCATCTAGCAATTTCTAATTTTATGGAGACACCACTGAACTAAAGTTGATGAATCTTGGGTTCTAGTCTGTCCTCCACCTTAAAAAAACTGTATAATAATAAGAAAGACAGATAAGCTTTCCAGACATTTAGGCCTGTGAAATGCTGAGTACATTTTAATCTACCTACATCCTAAGCTAATTGTAGAAGTTAAATACAAATAATCTTTGTATTAGGTAATGCAAACACTTTTCTTAGCACCTGATGGATATTTGTTAAGTGGGAAGAACATAATTTTTTATCCTTTTTTCTAAAAATTTAAGATTCAAAGTTTGAATGATTTATATAATGTACTGAATCAGAGCAAGACCCCATATTTCTGACTTCTACACTATTTTGGACTTCCTTGTGCTAACCTTTAACCAAGGACCAAACAAATTACCATTAGGTTATATTTAATGGTGACAATGATAATAGCTAAACTTTACACTTTGTGGAGATTTGCTTTAGAGTTATATGAAAGTATTTAAACTTCTCATTTCCTTATGAATATATATATTTATATATATGAATATGTATATATATTCATATATATGAATATGTATATACACACATATATATATATATGACTAAGACAGTGAAGGTTTTTAAAAATATGTCTCTGAAGTGAAAATATTTTCATTCATTTTGAGTTTTGCCTATAGAAAGATTCTGAAGCATTGGCCTGATTCTATCAGTGTCTTTCCTCATAGAGGTGACAAACAGGCTTTTAAAAATCATCTTTTAGGCCAGGTGCGGTGGCTCACGCCTGTGGTCCCAGCACTTTGGGAGGCCAAGGCAGGTGGATCATGAAGTGAGGAGATCGTAGCCATCCTGGCTAACACGGTGAAACCCCGTCTCTATTAAAAGTACAAAAAGAAATTAGCCAGGTATGGTGGCGGGCGCCTGTAGTCCCAGCTACTCGGGAGGCTGAGGCAGGAGAATAGCGTGAACCCAGGAGGTGGAGCTTGCAGTAAGCTGAGAGAGCGCCACTGCACTCCAGCCTGGACGACAAAGAGAGACTCCGTCTCAAAAAAATAATAATAATAAAATAAAACTAAAAAGAATAATCATTTAAAGGCGGCTATACAGTGAAGGAAAGATATCATTTGCCCTTCCACATTAAAATCCTGTCACTTTCCTCTTCATATGGCAAACACTGACCCAGATGCTGAGCTGTGAGCCTCAGTTCCCCACAGCAGCAGCTGGTGCCTTGGCAGCCTCATTAAGTAGCTGAACTTGCCCCCTTTAATATCGTCTACAAGTCTGGAGCATCATTATGCTGCTCATAGCTGTTCTGGGCTCTTATGTCCTTGTGCTTAACTTGTCCTCATGACTGATATACTTCCACAGATTTTGTTAGTTTTATTAATGTATTAATTAGGCAATTATCATTTAGTTCTTGCCCATATAAAAAAGTGTCCACAGAAAAATAAAATATATAATTACTTTCCATCTTAATTCATTGTAAGAGTGCTTTTAAAAACCTAAATATGAAAAAGGTGTTTTCCAACCACCAGTTCCCAAATCAAAAAGGAACACAATTACATTTAGCAATAATCATTGGATGAATCTCTTCCTAAAGAAAGTCACAACCTTTAGCCTCAGGAAAAGAGGATCTACCACATTACTCTATTGGCATTTTCCTTCCTGTTTAGTTGATTACTGATGTGTTTGTGAATTCATAATACTTAGGACAAAAATTAGAAACATACAAACCAATCAATACATTGTTTATTCATGTGGCTCTAAACAATAAACTAAATTAACAAATGTACCCATCCAATGGCTAAAAGTACATATTGAAAAAAATAAAAACAGAAACTGAGCAACAGAATATTTCATTTACTTAATAAAAGAGATATTTAAATAGCTCCTTTGTAAAGCGTAAGCCAACTCTCTTTGCTGTTTTTCTCAGAGCTTCCATGTATGCTTTTTACATCACAAGTATGTGCTTTAACATTTCTTTCGTGAAATTCTGCTTGTGGAAGGTGATTTAATACTGAAAATATTTTTGTTTAATCCTAATCTTTGAAAAATTATTTCAAAAGGGATAGAATTCTTGACTTTTTGTTATTTTCTTTTAGTACATTGAAAATAGCATCCTACTGTTTCTGGTTTCCATTGTCAATATTAAAAAGTATGTCAGTCTACCTTTTTTGCTCCTCTTAAAGAAAATAACTATGAAAATCTGCCAGTAAATGTAATTCACCAAAATATACTTTTGTTTGAGTTATACTCCTGGAGCAGCCTAAGAAAGTTATACGGATATATTACTTTATAGCACATTACATAGATATAAAAGAGTCATCTAAGGCAGGAGATTTAAAAAGTAGCACATCTTTTATTTGGAAGGTAGTCTAATATATAGTTCTCCCAACTGGGCTTTTCAACTGGTATACCAGTCAAGTAAAATACGAACCAATATGAGAGCTGTTATGGTACACTAAAACTAATTTATTTCTCCCTTGAATATTTTTATACATTTTATGAGTTTATTCATATAAATACAGAATGAGCATAATAATGCTATAATTTGTTGAGAAAACAGCCATACCCTAGAGTAAGCTTTTCATTTTTCCAAACTTCCGTTAAAGATTTTCTCCTTTTCAATTCCATTCATTTTAACAAGTCATTTTTACCAAAATAGAAAAAGATGGGATCTTTAAAAATATACATCATAGCTATAATATTTTAGAACTTGTTTCTACTCACCAGCTCATTTTAATTTATATCATGACATGATTGTTTTCAGCAGAATAATATATTGTGTTTAAAAAAGTAATATTTACATAGACTATGACAGCATATTTCCAAATTTAGTCGTTTGGAACATGTGTCCAGGGACATTAATCAAAAAAATAAAATAAGGAATGTCTTTAAATTTATCACACAGGTAGATAGGACTGACATTTTGTTACCCATGTTAGAATTCTGTGTCTAATGGAATTTTAGGCAGGAATTAATTTTTTCAGGGAACTGAATGACACAAATATTAATAAATATGCACAGAAGTGATGGATTATGAAGAATGTAAGCTAAAAGATCTTTATCCTAAATATCTAATAAATATTTCTTAATTATTTTATCCTAGTAACTTAACATGGCTGGGCGTAATGCCATCTAATTTTATATGCAGTTTATAATAAAGTATTTTAAAACAAAAGCTCACAAAACTACACAGTAAATTACATTGGTTTTCTAGTCACTAGTAAGTGAAATACTGTGAACGAGAGATGTCAAAAGGTTTCTTTTTGCCTGCTACTCTGAAAAACTGTTGCGACAAGAATTTCAGATAGCAAAGGAGTGTAAAGTAAAATGGTAGCAAGTCAGTTCAATAGACCATTAATCATTTAATTTTTTATTTGCTATATTCATTGCTAATGAATCACTCGTTTCTGGTGAGTTTTCATCTGTGACTGTAATTTTAACAAAAGCTACAATTTGTTGTGTATTTTATTTTCTTATTGCAAGAATTGCTAATCAATGATCATGACAATTTCATTCATTTCACCAGAAATCAACTTAGCAATTTTTTTTGTTGTTGTTTTTGTTTTTTTTGTTTTTGAGATGGAGTCTCACTCTGTCACTTAGGCTAGAGTGCAGTGGCGCAATCTCGGCTCACTGCAACCTCTGTCTCATGGGTTCATGCCATTCTCCTGCCTCAGCCTCTCTAGTAGCTGGGACTACAAGTGCCTGCCACCAGGCCTGGCTAATTTTTTTTTTTTTGGTATTTTTAGTAGAGACGGGGTTTCACCATGTTAGCCAGGATAGTCTCGATCTCCTGACCTCATGATCCGCCCATCCCGGCCTACCAAAGTGCTGGGATTACAGGTATGAGCCACTGCACCCAGCCTTCAATTTAGCAAAATTTATGCTACCAAAATCTGGGCAATAAGACTTAAAGGTAGGTCTGGAAGTATGCTTTTTGAAATGGGAGAGAGAAGGGAAAAAAAGAGAGGGAGAAAAAAAAAAAAAAATGAAAGTGGAGAGTTTCTTTTAGCCTCGTTTTCCTTTGGATATTTTCTGGTCCTATAATCTGAAATGGCTATAGCCATCTTGAACCAAGAATGGCTTTAAAATAAAATCAAAACTTCAGAGATAGCAAAGAATAGAGAAGTAAAGAATGCAAGTAATAGACCATGTCTTTAAATTACTGAATTTTACCAATCCTGGCGCCACCACACCTTGGGATTTTTTTAAGGTGAGATTATAAGTATTACTGCTTAAATCACTTTGAGTTGGATATTCCACTAATGGGAATGAAATATATGCTAATTTGCTCACCTTACTGAAGAAATGAAGAAGCAACGGACCACAGGAAATAAGGAACTAAGTAAAATCCCCCTAGTTACTGAAGAGGATATTTAGGATGAAAACCTAATACACCTACATCTAAAGCCTAACCTCATTCTATTACAGCATGGGAACTAACCTATGGCCACAGCGGAAGTTATTTAGGTACACTGAAAACTTCAACTCCTTTCTGTTACCCTTTGTCCCCCATAATATCACTGTTCACTATTGTCACTTTTTGGAAAGTTTAATTCAAAGAAAACAAACATACATTAAAGTATGTCCTTTTCAGACAATTTAAAAGTGAATGATAAAAACTGGTATGTTAATTCATAGGAAATGATTCTTAATGAAAATACAATGGTGACCCTTCACACAAAGATTAGGGGCATTGACCCCACACAGTCAAAAATCTGCATATATTTGTTGAGTTCCCGAAAACTTAACTACCAGTACCTTACTGTTGACCGGAAGTGTTACTGATAACATAAATAATATTAGTATCAATGCATAATCTATTTGTGAAAGAATACAATATATATACTGTATTCATACAATAAAGTAATCTAGAAAAATGAAAATGTTTTTAAGAAAATCATAAAGAAGAGACAACGTATTTGCTACTCATGAAGTGAAAGTGGATCATCATAAAGGTCATCATCCTCGCCGTCTTCACGTTCAGTAGGCTGAGGATGAGGAGGAAGAGGAGAGTTGGTCTTGCTGTCTCAAGGTTGGCAGAAGTAGAAGAAATGGAGGATGCAAAAGAGGAGGCAGGAGCGGCAGGCACACACAGTGTAACTTTTATTGAAAAAAATCTATGTGCAAGTGGACCCTAACAATTCAAACCCATGATGTGAATTCTAACTGACACAGAACAGTAAAAGTTGTATTATGTAAATGTTTGGTTTGCTGCAAAAATACACAGTGCCTCAAATACCAAATGGTTATATTATTAGCTTTAAATATTTGAAAAAATTAGTTGGTTTCTTTTAGGTATACATATTCTCAAAAAGTGATGTATATTTGTTTAAAAAAACTCAGAAACCTTACTTTTGTTTTAGAGATTCACAAGTATTCAATGAAGCATTTATTTTAAATTTTTAAAACACTCTTCAAGGCAAAACAATAATCTCTTCACAATATTCTTTCTATTGTTTATCTTCTCATCATCTTAAATAAAGCCTTTGCATATTAAAGGTTATAGGCTTTGCAGATAGTCATATAATAACATGAGTTTTCTCTTTTTGGTTTTTTTCATTTCTTTTTAGCCAGTTGGGAGTAACATGTAGAGCATGTTGACAAAATTATTTAAAGGATTTTCATTGAATTAACTGCTTTTACATTTTTTTCTGTTGCACATTAAAGAATTGCTTGCAGCACATTGGAAAAAAAAAAAGAAATCCTAACACCGCATGTTCTCACTCATAGGTGGGAACTGAACAATGAGAACACTTGGACACAGGAAGGGGAACATCACACACCAGGGCGTGTCGTGGGATGGGGTGAGGGGGGAGGGATAGCATTAGGAGATATACCTAATGTAAATGACGAGTTAATGGATGCAGCACACCAACATGGCACATGTATACATATGTAACAAACCTACACCTTGTGCACATGTACTCTAGAATTTAAAGTATAATAAAAAATAAATAAATAAATAAGTCCTTTTACATTTAAATATTACTAAGAAAATTTCAAGATTAGGATTCAATTATTATTTAATAATACAGTCGTGCTGCATAATGATGTTTCAGTCAACAGAAGAATGCATATACAACAGTGGTTTTACTGTATCATTTTTTGTTTAGATATGTGCAGAAACACAAATACTTATCCCTGCATTACAATTGCCTATAGTATTCAGTGAAGTAACATGCCCTACAGGAGCACGTGTGGAAGGAATAGGCTATACTATACAGCCTGGGTGTGTAAAAGACTATACCATCAAGGTTTGCATTTAGGTACACTCTGTGATGTTCTCACAATGCCAAAATTGCCTAATTGTACAACTCTCAGAACACATCCCCAGTGATAAGTGATGCACGTTTATTTATTGGCTCAGTCTAATAATTTTCCCTTTGCTTTGGTGATATTTTATCCTTTGTTTTCCATCAAAAATTTGTCACATAAAGTAAACAAAATTACGCTATCTCATTAATAAGGAAGGTAGAAACTTTAAAAAAGCATGTTAGCAGGGAAGCAGAAGGATGTGACTTGTAAATTAAAAAAAATAGTCTTGGATCTGCAGGCTGGGATCTTTGAGCACTACGTTTATCTCAATAGCTTTTCCTGAAGTTCATATAAATGAGCTTTGTGCTTCACAGACTTTGTTCTTCCCTTTTCTGCTAGCGGGTATTACCACTTGGAAGTGTGTGTGTATGTGGTTTCTTTCTTTCTTTTGTTTTTGGTTGTGTTTTCTGTGAGATAGTCAGGGATCATATATACCTAGGCAGTCTTCTTCTTATATATATCTTCCCTCTTTGATAATGGCAAAGATGTTCAGGCCTCCTCAAGAAGTAGAAAGGTTAACAGTATTTTTATATAAAATGCCTTCTCTAGTTCTTGGATAGTAAGACCTCAATAAGTATTAGTGAATATTAATGATGATAATTATTGTCAGTAGCCTTTAATTTTTTATTATACTTTAATTTCTGGGATACATATGCAGAACATGCAGGTCTGTTACGTAGGTATACACGTGTCATGGTGGTTTGTTGCACCCATCAACCTGTCATCAACATTAGGTATTTTTTCTCATGCTATCCCTTCCCTAGCCCTCCACTCCCTGACAGACCCTGGTGTGTAATGTTCCCCTCCCTGTGTCCATGTGTTCTCGTTGTTCAATTCCCACTTATGAGAGAGAAAATGCAGTGTTTGGTTTTCTGTTCCAGTATTAATTTGCTGATAAAGATGGTTTCCAGCATCATCCATGTCCCTGCAAAGGACATGAACTCATCCTTTTTATGGCTGCATAGTATTCCATGGTACACGTGTCATATTTTCTTTATCCAGTCTACCATTGATGGACATTTGGGTTGGTTCCAAGTCTTTGCTATTGTGAACAGTGTCACAATAAACATACATGTGCATGTGTCTTTACAGCAGAATGATTTGTAATCCTTCAGCTATACAGCTATACACCCAGTAATGGGATTGCTGGGTCAAATGGTATTTCTTATTCTAGATCCTTGAGGAATTGCCACACTGTCTTCCACAATGGTTGAACAAATTTACACTCACCCCAACAGTGTAAAAGCATTCCTATTTCTCCACATCCTCTCCACCATATGTTGTTTCCTGACTTTTTAATGATCACTATTCTAACTGGCATGAGATGATATCTAATTGTGGTTTTGATTTGCATTTCTGTAATGATCAGTGATGATGAGCTTGTTTTCATATGTTTGTTGGCTTCATAAATGTCTTCTTTTGAGAAGTGTCTGTTCATATCTTTTGCCCATTTTTTGATGGGGTTGTTTTTGTCTTGTAAATTTGATTAAGTTCCTTGTAGATTATGGATATTAGCCATTTGTCAGATGGACAGATTACAATATTTTTCTCCCTTTCTGTAGGTTGCCTGTTCACCCTGATGATGACAGACTCACAGCCAATATCATATTGAATGGGCAAAAATTGAAAGCATTCTCCTCGAAAACTGGCACAAGACAAAGATGCCCTCTCTCACCACTCCTATTCAACACAGTATTGGAAGTTCTGGTCAGGGCAATCAGGCAAGAAAAAGAAATAAAGTGTATTCAAATAGGAAGAGAGGAAGTCAAATTTTCTCTGTTTATAGATGACATAACTGTGTATTTAGAAAAACCCATCATCTCAGCCCAAAATCTCCTTAAGCTGATAAGCAACTTCAGCAAAATCTCAGGATACAAAATCAATGTACAAAAACCACAGGCATTCCTATACTCCAATAATAGACAAGCAGAGACCCAAATCCTGAGTGAACGCCCATTCACAATTGCTACAACAAAAATCAAATACCTAGGAATACAATTTACAAGGGGTGTGAAGGACCTTTTCAAGGAGAACTACAAACCACTGCTCAAGGAAATAAGAGAGAACACAAACAAATGGAAAAGCATTCAATGCTCATGGATAGGAAGAATCAATATCGAGAAAATGGCCACACTGCCCAAAGTAATATATAAATTCAATGTTATCCCCGTCAAGCTACTATTGACTTCCTTCACAGAATTAGAAAAACTACTTTAAATTTCATATGGAACCAAAAAAAAGGCCATATCGCCAAGACAATCCTAAGCAAAAGAACAAAGCTGGAGGCATCATGCTAACTGACTCCAAACTATACTACAAGACTACAGTAACCAAAACAGCATGGTACTGGTACCAAAATAGATATATAGACCAGTGAAACACAATAGAGGCCTCAGAAATAACACCACACATCTACAACCATATGATCTTTGATAAACCTGACAAACACAAGCAATGGGGAAAGGATTCCTTATTTAATAAATGGTGTTGGGGAAACTGGCTAGCCATATATAAAAAACTGAAACTGAACCCCTTCCTTATACCTTGTACAAAAATTAACTCGAGATGGATTAAAGACTTAAATGTAAGACCTAAAACCATAAAAACCCTAGAAGAAAACCTAGGCAATAGCATTGAGGACATAGGCATGGACAAATACTTCATGATTAAAACACCAAAAGCAATGGCAACAAAAGCCAAATTTGATAAAGGGGATCTAATTAAACTAAAGAACTTCTGCACAGCAAAAGATTAACCACTTGCACATATTAATGTCCATGAAAAAATAGTGCAATAATCATTTTTAAATATCCTAGGACTCTTTTTACTATCCATGACTATATTGGGCTAAATAATGGCCACTCAAGGACATCAGCTCCCAATCACTAGAATCTGTAAACATTAAAAGAAGAAAAGGGCCTTTGCAGATTTGATTAAAGTAAAGGTTTTGAGATTGGAAGATTATTCTGGATTATCAGGATGGATCCTGATAATAATGGTATCTTTACAAAAGCGATGCAAAGGAGATTTGACACAGAAGAGGAAAAGTTCATGTAATTACAGAGGGAGATATAGGAGAGATATGGCCACAAACCAAGGAATGCCTGCAACCACCATCAGAGCTGGACAAGACAAGGATGCATTCTCTCCCAGAGTCTCCAGAGGGAGCACAGCCATGCTGAAATTTTAATTATGGTCCAATGATACTGATTTTAGACTTCTGGCTGCAGAACTATGAGGAAATAAATTTCTGTGATTTTAAGCCACCAACTTTGTAGTAACTTGTTACAACAGTCAAATGAATACAATGATATAACCACAAAAAGAAATACACTCTGAGTTATTTTAAACGGTCATACACACCATCTGTATACCTCTTTCCAAAAATAGGCACTTCTTTGTGTCAGTTATTCTTCGGATATCCCAAATTAGGAAACCATAGGAGTTGCCCATATAGAGTGATGATGGATACTTTATTCCCATTTCACGTACTTATATACCTCAAGTACCTTGCCTATTCAGTTATGAATTTGATCCTGTATAATTCTTATACTTCCTATTATATGTAGGTAAATATATTATATTAAGGATTCATAAGATGACTTTTTACTGTAATTTTTGTGCCCCCAAACTCTCTTTCCTTAAAAACTATAAACTGTATATGGGGAAGTTCGTAAATAAGCATATACCATCTAAATGGAGATAGGTTTATATTGACTATGACCTAGTTATTTACAGCCTTTGTTTCAATTCTGATTGACAGCCAAGGTAAAAAGTACTTGAATTTAGGGGGCATGAGCTTATAAGTCTTCACAGAGAGAAACCTCTGTTCATGATGAAGAGAAAGTTTTATCTGTATAAAGATTACAGTGAGATTTTTGGCTTGTATATGATCTTCTTAGTTCCACTTGTGAAATATCTCAAATGATTTTCAATCATTTTTGTGATTCAGCATTTTTCCATACTATATCAAAATAGTCTCTTAATTTTATATATTTTTTATTTTTATGATTATGAATTATTTTTGACAGAATAACTACTTCAGAAAGTTGGCTTTTCAAAGGACAATCTCCTTTAAATGATTTGGACACAAAGTTTGCCATTGCAATGTAATTTACATTTGTTGAATGATTACCAGAAAAAAAGCTCTATAAAAATCAAAATGGAATGAAGTGTCTTTTAAACATGAGACAATACAACTACATTCCTGAATAGAAACCACTTCAGAAAACAAAGGACAAGGCTTCAACCTAAATGAAGTAAAATCGAAACTGTAAAAAAAGTATAGGATGCTGTTGGACAGCATGTAAAAACCACACACCTGAAAATTCCAAATAAGTGCAAATTACTATGTACCAGGTTTGTTTTCCTAGTCATTTCATCACATTAAGATGTGAAAAACAATGAAAACTGCTATGGTTTTTGCTTTTGTCTTTTTGCCTCTTATGTGCCTCTAAAGGAGTCATCAGAGTCTACTAATATGTATTGTTTTATATCGAATTAAAACTCATTTTTGGCTGACATAATTAGCATGGTCAAGTACTAATTTACTCAGTAAAGACTGAAAGTGTTATTATGAAAGATTTTCAAACTGGAATTTATGTGTGTTGCCTCAGATGATCACTAGTTTAGGAATAGGAACTCGCATATGCATCCAATAGAAATTACTCTTGAAAGTCTAAGTAAAAAGAGAATTACAGAAAGCTGCCAGGATTACATGCTGGAAGATTAAAGAATGTGGTCACAAATTCCAGGAGATCTAATTCGGTTTGACACTTAAGAAAAAAAACGTAAATTGTAAAAAATGTAAATGTATTCTTTATTGGTTCATTCAGATGTCTTGCAAAGAGAATTCACTCAGAAAACAGAGAAACCTAAATTCTATCACATTAACACTAGATATTCCTACAGCATAAATTCATTTCTGGCATATAATGATTTACTAAATGGAGAGTTTCCAAATACACCTTGACATTTTACTTCAAGCATAATTCATGAGAGCTAACACCATTTTTGCAAGCCCTGTGAGTTCAACAGTCTATAAATTTAGATAATAACCATTATGTTTCCACTTTTAATCAGCTACTTTATAAACTTTGTAGACTAAGAGATAAGGTTATATGTTCCTAAGATATGAATTCTAAACAAATGTTAACCTACTTCAAACCTAGCGATGTGACTGACAAAATGTTTTTAAGCTGCAGTTGCTAGAGAAGTTCTAAGCATCTGAATAAAAAGTTCTTTTGAGTATTCAAGTACTACCCAGGGAAAATTTCTATAAAAATCTCTAACGGAAGAAAGAAACTATAAATAGTTCAATGTATAGTAAAAACTGGGGTATACCAAGACATAATAGGAGAATTTTACCTTTTTGTTTTCTTAAGACGGAGTTTCGCCCGGGCTGGAGTGCAACGGCGCCATCTCGCCTCGCTGCAACGTCTGCCTCCCAGGTGCAAGCAATTCTCCCGCCTCAGCCGCCTCAATTTGC
>NW_022321759.1:0-15526 GCF_002776525.5 Piliocolobus tephrosceles | reverse complement strand
AAAAATGTATATTGATTCAGCTTTTCCTTTATTAAATACCATTTTTTTGCCCATCACCATTATAAAGCATCACTATCAATATCACTTATACAAAAAATGAAATAATACTAACCTATATGATTATGGTTTTAATAAAACAAATTATTTTTAATAAAACATGAGGCTTAGCAAGTTTATTTCTAAAAATTGTGAAACTTACTTTAAAAAATGTAGCACTTTTTTTATCCTACATTTTTGAACGCAGGACATTAATATAGGACAATGAGGATTATCTATATAACATACCTCTCATATTTCTGCTGAATTATTGTTCTTCAAGTTCACCATGAAGAAAAAAAAGGTATGTTTCTAATAAGTTTTGGTATCAGTAATACATAACATGACAGAATTTTAGTTAATAAATTTGCCAGTGGTCCTTCAATTTATGTGTCTATAAAAAGGTAAGATTTTGGCCCAACTACATCTGGCTCATACAGACACTTCCTGAAATGAATGAGTAAGAAAAACAAATGCATTAATTTTAAATTATAAAATTTGGTATCAACTAGATACATGAAAGACACTAGATTAAGGCTCGTGACCCCTTTTCTTTAGTTTCTAGAACATTTATAATACACAAGACAATTGTGATGGAGATAAGGGAGAAGAGATACAAAGTCTACAAGACGAAGAAAATTGAACGTCTGAGCTCACTATCAGGTACTAAATCATTGTGGAGCTATAGACCTTGGGGTTCAACATGAAACTAAGTCAAACACAATCGAGCCTCATCGAGTCTCCCTATCACATGGGCTAGATTTCCGAAAAACAAACTTTATGAGTAAACTTCATGAAGTGTAACAGTGAAATCCCTGGCTATATATATTTTTTCAAACATACACACATATATAGTTTCACATACACACATATATATGCGTATATATACACATATGTATTTTTTCACACACATACATATGTATATATATCTGGAATTTAAAACTGCATTTCCTTTTTGGTCTTTTCCTATTATTTACAATGTTGTGGCAATAAAATTTGAATGCATCTCTTTGCACACACACATTCATACATCTGTACAATTGCTTTTCAGAAAACAAACTATGAAACTGCCTAATTCTGAAGACAGTTTAATACAATGTAGCTTTCCTTTCTAACGTGTTCTTCTTTAATATTTTTCTTTACCTTACTTAGAAATGGATACATTAAAATTTTTTTTGTTTTGAAATATGAACTCTGACAAAATCCTTTGATTTATTTCCACTACCTAGAATATGCAATTTCTGCCTTGTGAAATTAAAAAATTTTAAACCACATTTTAAATGAAAAGAGTTTGGGTTTTTGTTTCCAGGAAACATATATTAAATATGACTTCTTTAGCACTCAAATGAGTGACTCACGCATTATGGCACTATTTCTACATATAACTAAAGAAAGACACAGGTGGCTCATGAGAAGTAAAAAACATGATAGAGCTTATAATGCAAATGTCGAAAAAAGTTTTCACAAAAGGAATAGTCACTTTTTGTTGGTTTTGCAAAATAAATAAATAAATAAATAAATAAATAAATAAGAGAAAAACCAAACAACCTTAAATCAAATTTTTAACTCATGTCTTGTTGAAATTGTCCTACCCTTGAATGAGTGTGTTTATTTCAAGTATGTGTATATCTTAATCATCCTCTGTTCCAGCTCTCCTGCCTAGGATGTTGATAACTTTTACCTGAATTGACCTATCTGGGACCCTCATTCCATACACTTAATCCATAGATGTGTCTCCTTGACAATTCCATGTATCTCCTGCATGCTTGTTTTTCTTGTTTTAGGTGACTTCCCTAAACTTGACAATTAATATACCTCATTTTCAGAATCAAATGTCCTTCTGTCTGGTCAGTTATCTTGTCTAAAACATTGTCTATCCCATTCCTCAAGAACTATTGATGCTTGGCTGAGTGAGATGGCTCTTGCCTGTAATCCTAGCACTTTGGGAGGCCTAGGCGGGCTGATCACCTGAGGTCAGGAGTTCAAGACCAGCCTGGCCAACATGGTGAAACCTTGTTTCTACTAGAAACACAAAAACATTAGCCAGCAGTGGTGGTGCACACCTGTAATCCCAGCTACTCAGGAGGCTGATGTGGGAGAATCACTTGAACCTGGGAGACAGAGGTTGCAGTGAGCCGAGATCATACCACTGCACTCCAGCCTGGGAGACAGAGCAATACTCCATCTCAAAAACAAAAACAAAAACAAAACAAAAACAAAAAACAGCAAAAGAATAAAAACAAAAGAATTACTGATTCTAACATATCTTTAGATATGTTAGTAATAGAATTTGCTTTTTTTAAAAAATGGTTTTACATAAATGAAAATATTAATGAAAATGCAAAAAAGGAAAGATAACATGTTCATGGAATTGAAAGAATTAATATTGTTAATATTTCCAGGCTCCCCAAAATGATCTACAGGTTTACTACAATTTCAATAAAAATTCCCATGACAATTTTTACAGAAATAAGAAAAACAATCGTAAAATTCATATGGAACCACAAAAGACCCTGAATCCCTGAATAGCCAAAAAATTTTTGAGGAGAAAATAAAGCTAGAGATATTACACCACTTGATTTTAAAATATATTACAAAGATGTATTAATTAAAACATCATGACACTGGCATAAAAATAGACAAATAGGCCAATGGAGTAGAATAGAGAAACCCAAAATAAATCCACACATTTACAACCAATTGACTTTTGAAAAAAACTACAAAGAACACACAATGGGAATGGATAACGTCTTCAATAAATGGTGTTGAGGAAACTGGATATCAACATGCAGATGAATAAAATGAGTGCCTTATCATATATCATACAAAAATCAACTCAAGTTGAATTAATAACTTAGAAGAAATAAATCTTAAGGGAGAAAAAAAGCTAGAGACATCAAACTATCTGATTTTAAAATATATTATTAAGATATACTAATGAAAACAGCACGATACTGACATAAAAGCAGACATATAGACAAATGGAATGGCATAGACAGCCCAAAAATAAATTCACATATTTACAGTCAATTGACTTTTTCATTTCATTTTTTTGAGACAGGATCTTGCTCTGTCACCCAGACTGGAGTGTAGAGGCGCAATCTTGGGTCACTGCAGCCTCCACCTCTTGGGTTCAAGTGATTCTCCCACCTCAGCTTCCCAGGTAGCTGGGAATATAGGCACATGCTCCACTCCTTGCTAACTTTTTTGGATTTTTAGTAGAGATGGGTCAGGTTGGTCTCGAACTGCTGGCTAATTTTTGTACTTTTACAAGAGACAGGGTTTCACCATGTTGGCCAGGCTGGTCTCGAACTCATGACCTCGTGATCGTCCTGCCTCAGCCTCCCAGAGTGCTGGGATTACAGGCGTGAGCCACTATGCCTGGCAAATAATTTTTAGTAATGAATAATTGCAAGGTGAAGAGACAAGATCCTGCTTATCAGATATTAAGCATATAATACAGTATTGTTAACTAAGATATATTAATATTAGTCATCATTTGGTAATCATTTTGCAGTGAATTATGTATATCAAATCATTACATTGTACACCTTAAATATATATAATTTTTATTCATTAATTATACCTCAATAAAGCTGAAGTTTGAAAAAGGTTCAGTAGATTGACACTGCACATTGATAGTTTGGATAATTAATAATAATGATATCTTCTACCATCTAGCAATTTCTAATTTTATGGAGACACCACTGAACTAAAGTTGATGAATCTTGGGTTCTAGTCTGTCCTCCACCTTAAAAAAACTGTATAATAATAAGAAAGACAGATAAGCTTTCCAGACATTTAGGCCTGTGAAATGCTGAGTACATTTTAATCTACCTACATCCTAAGCTAATTGTAGAAGTTAAATACAAATAATCTTTGTATTAGGTAATGCAAACACTTTTCTTAGCACCTGATGGATATTTGTTAAGTGGGAAGAACATAATTTTTTATCCTTTTTTCTAAAAATTTAAGATTCAAAGTTTGAATGATTTATATAATGTACTGAATCAGAGCAAGACCCCATATTTCTGACTTCTACACTATTTTGGACTTCCTTGTGCTAACCTTTAACCAAGGACCAAACAAATTACCATTAGGTTATATTTAATGGTGACAATGATAATAGCTAAACTTTACACTTTGTGGAGATTTGCTTTAGAGTTATATGAAAGTATTTAAACTTCTCATTTCCTTATGAATATATATATTTATATATATGAATATGTATATATATTCATATATATGAATATGTATATACACACATATATATATATATGACTAAGACAGTGAAGGTTTTTAAAAATATGTCTCTGAAGTGAAAATATTTTCATTCATTTTGAGTTTTGCCTATAGAAAGATTCTGAAGCATTGGCCTGATTCTATCAGTGTCTTTCCTCATAGAGGTGACAAACAGGCTTTTAAAAATCATCTTTTAGGCCAGGTGCGGTGGCTCACGCCTGTGGTCCCAGCACTTTGGGAGGCCAAGGCAGGTGGATCATGAAGTGAGGAGATCGTAGCCATCCTGGCTAACACGGTGAAACCCCGTCTCTATTAAAAGTACAAAAAGAAATTAGCCAGGTATGGTGGCGGGCGCCTGTAGTCCCAGCTACTCGGGAGGCTGAGGCAGGAGAATAGCGTGAACCCAGGAGGTGGAGCTTGCAGTAAGCTGAGAGAGCGCCACTGCACTCCAGCCTGGACGACAAAGAGAGACTCCGTCTCAAAAAAATAATAATAATAAAATAAAACTAAAAAGAATAATCATTTAAAGGCGGCTATACAGTGAAGGAAAGATATCATTTGCCCTTCCACATTAAAATCCTGTCACTTTCCTCTTCATATGGCAAACACTGACCCAGATGCTGAGCTGTGAGCCTCAGTTCCCCACAGCAGCAGCTGGTGCCTTGGCAGCCTCATTAAGTAGCTGAACTTGCCCCCTTTAATATCGTCTACAAGTCTGGAGCATCATTATGCTGCTCATAGCTGTTCTGGGCTCTTATGTCCTTGTGCTTAACTTGTCCTCATGACTGATATACTTCCACAGATTTTGTTAGTTTTATTAATGTATTAATTAGGCAATTATCATTTAGTTCTTGCCCATATAAAAAAGTGTCCACAGAAAAATAAAATATATAATTACTTTCCATCTTAATTCATTGTAAGAGTGCTTTTAAAAACCTAAATATGAAAAAGGTGTTTTCCAACCACCAGTTCCCAAATCAAAAAGGAACACAATTACATTTAGCAATAATCATTGGATGAATCTCTTCCTAAAGAAAGTCACAACCTTTAGCCTCAGGAAAAGAGGATCTACCACATTACTCTATTGGCATTTTCCTTCCTGTTTAGTTGATTACTGATGTGTTTGTGAATTCATAATACTTAGGACAAAAATTAGAAACATACAAACCAATCAATACATTGTTTATTCATGTGGCTCTAAACAATAAACTAAATTAACAAATGTACCCATCCAATGGCTAAAAGTACATATTGAAAAAAATAAAAACAGAAACTGAGCAACAGAATATTTCATTTACTTAATAAAAGAGATATTTAAATAGCTCCTTTGTAAAGCGTAAGCCAACTCTCTTTGCTGTTTTTCTCAGAGCTTCCATGTATGCTTTTTACATCACAAGTATGTGCTTTAACATTTCTTTCGTGAAATTCTGCTTGTGGAAGGTGATTTAATACTGAAAATATTTTTGTTTAATCCTAATCTTTGAAAAATTATTTCAAAAGGGATAGAATTCTTGACTTTTTGTTATTTTCTTTTAGTACATTGAAAATAGCATCCTACTGTTTCTGGTTTCCATTGTCAATATTAAAAAGTATGTCAGTCTACCTTTTTTGCTCCTCTTAAAGAAAATAACTATGAAAATCTGCCAGTAAATGTAATTCACCAAAATATACTTTTGTTTGAGTTATACTCCTGGAGCAGCCTAAGAAAGTTATACGGATATATTACTTTATAGCACATTACATAGATATAAAAGAGTCATCTAAGGCAGGAGATTTAAAAAGTAGCACATCTTTTATTTGGAAGGTAGTCTAATATATAGTTCTCCCAACTGGGCTTTTCAACTGGTATACCAGTCAAGTAAAATACGAACCAATATGAGAGCTGTTATGGTACACTAAAACTAATTTATTTCTCCCTTGAATATTTTTATACATTTTATGAGTTTATTCATATAAATACAGAATGAGCATAATAATGCTATAATTTGTTGAGAAAACAGCCATACCCTAGAGTAAGCTTTTCATTTTTCCAAACTTCCGTTAAAGATTTTCTCCTTTTCAATTCCATTCATTTTAACAAGTCATTTTTACCAAAATAGAAAAAGATGGGATCTTTAAAAATATACATCATAGCTATAATATTTTAGAACTTGTTTCTACTCACCAGCTCATTTTAATTTATATCATGACATGATTGTTTTCAGCAGAATAATATATTGTGTTTAAAAAAGTAATATTTACATAGACTATGACAGCATATTTCCAAATTTAGTCGTTTGGAACATGTGTCCAGGGACATTAATCAAAAAAATAAAATAAGGAATGTCTTTAAATTTATCACACAGGTAGATAGGACTGACATTTTGTTACCCATGTTAGAATTCTGTGTCTAATGGAATTTTAGGCAGGAATTAATTTTTTCAGGGAACTGAATGACACAAATATTAATAAATATGCACAGAAGTGATGGATTATGAAGAATGTAAGCTAAAAGATCTTTATCCTAAATATCTAATAAATATTTCTTAATTATTTTATCCTAGTAACTTAACATGGCTGGGCGTAATGCCATCTAATTTTATATGCAGTTTATAATAAAGTATTTTAAAACAAAAGCTCACAAAACTACACAGTAAATTACATTGGTTTTCTAGTCACTAGTAAGTGAAATACTGTGAACGAGAGATGTCAAAAGGTTTCTTTTTGCCTGCTACTCTGAAAAACTGTTGCGACAAGAATTTCAGATAGCAAAGGAGTGTAAAGTAAAATGGTAGCAAGTCAGTTCAATAGACCATTAATCATTTAATTTTTTATTTGCTATATTCATTGCTAATGAATCACTCGTTTCTGGTGAGTTTTCATCTGTGACTGTAATTTTAACAAAAGCTACAATTTGTTGTGTATTTTATTTTCTTATTGCAAGAATTGCTAATCAATGATCATGACAATTTCATTCATTTCACCAGAAATCAACTTAGCAATTTTTTTTGTTGTTGTTTTTGTTTTTTTTGTTTTTGAGATGGAGTCTCACTCTGTCACTTAGGCTAGAGTGCAGTGGCGCAATCTCGGCTCACTGCAACCTCTGTCTCATGGGTTCATGCCATTCTCCTGCCTCAGCCTCTCTAGTAGCTGGGACTACAAGTGCCTGCCACCAGGCCTGGCTAATTTTTTTTTTTTTTGGTATTTTTAGTAGAGACGGGGTTTCACCATGTTAGCCAGGATAGTCTCGATCTCCTGACCTCATGATCCGCCCATCCCGGCCTACCAAAGTGCTGGGATTACAGGTATGAGCCACTGCACCCAGCCTTCAATTTAGCAAAATTTATGCTACCAAAATCTGGGCAATAAGACTTAAAGGTAGGTCTGGAAGTATGCTTTTTGAAATGGGAGAGAGAAGGGAAAAAAAGAGAGGGAGAAAAAAAAAAAAAAATGAAAGTGGAGAGTTTCTTTTAGCCTCGTTTTCCTTTGGATATTTTCTGGTCCTATAATCTGAAATGGCTATAGCCATCTTGAACCAAGAATGGCTTTAAAATAAAATCAAAACTTCAGAGATAGCAAAGAATAGAGAAGTAAAGAATGCAAGTAATAGACCATGTCTTTAAATTACTGAATTTTACCAATCCTGGCGCCACCACACCTTGGGATTTTTTTAAGGTGAGATTATAAGTATTACTGCTTAAATCACTTTGAGTTGGATATTCCACTAATGGGAATGAAATATATGCTAATTTGCTCACCTTACTGAAGAAATGAAGAAGCAACGGACCACAGGAAATAAGGAACTAAGTAAAATCCCCCTAGTTACTGAAGAGGATATTTAGGATGAAAACCTAATACACCTACATCTAAAGCCTAACCTCATTCTATTACAGCATGGGAACTAACCTATGGCCACAGCGGAAGTTATTTAGGTACACTGAAAACTTCAACTCCTTTCTGTTACCCTTTGTCCCCCATAATATCACTGTTCACTATTGTCACTTTTTGGAAAGTTTAATTCAAAGAAAACAAACATACATTAAAGTATGTCCTTTTCAGACAATTTAAAAGTGAATGATAAAAACTGGTATGTTAATTCATAGGAAATGATTCTTAATGAAAATACAATGGTGACCCTTCACACAAAGATTAGGGGCATTGACCCCACACAGTCAAAAATCTGCATATATTTGTTGAGTTCCCGAAAACTTAACTACCAGTACCTTACTGTTGACCGGAAGTGTTACTGATAACATAAATAATATTAGTATCAATGCATAATCTATTTGTGAAAGAATACAATATATATACTGTATTCATACAATAAAGTAATCTAGAAAAATGAAAATGTTTTTAAGAAAATCATAAAGAAGAGACAACGTATTTGCTACTCATGAAGTGAAAGTGGATCATCATAAAGGTCATCATCCTCGCCGTCTTCACGTTCAGTAGGCTGAGGATGAGGAGGAAGAGGAGAGTTGGTCTTGCTGTCTCAAGGTTGGCAGAAGTAGAAGAAATGGAGGATGCAAAAGAGGAGGCAGGAGCGGCAGGCACACACAGTGTAACTTTTATTGAAAAAAATCTATGTGCAAGTGGACCCTAACAATTCAAACCCATGATGTGAATTCTAACTGACACAGAACAGTAAAAGTTGTATTATGTAAATGTTTGGTTTGCTGCAAAAATACACAGTGCCTCAAATACCAAATGGTTATATTATTAGCTTTAAATATTTGAAAAAATTAGTTGGTTTCTTTTAGGTATACATATTCTCAAAAAGTGATGTATATTTGTTTAAAAAAACTCAGAAACCTTACTTTTGTTTTAGAGATTCACAAGTATTCAATGAAGCATTTATTTTAAATTTTTAAAACACTCTTCAAGGCAAAACAATAATCTCTTCACAATATTCTTTCTATTGTTTATCTTCTCATCATCTTAAATAAAGCCTTTGCATATTAAAGGTTATAGGCTTTGCAGATAGTCATATAATAACATGAGTTTTCTCTTTTTGGTTTTTTTCATTTCTTTTTAGCCAGTTGGGAGTAACATGTAGAGCATGTTGACAAAATTATTTAAAGGATTTTCATTGAATTAACTGCTTTTACATTTTTTTCTGTTGCACATTAAAGAATTGCTTGCAGCACATTGGAAAAAAAAAAAAGAAATCCTAACACCGCATGTTCTCACTCATAGGTGGGAACTGAACAATGAGAACACTTGGACACAGGAAGGGGAACATCACACACCAGGGCGTGTCGTGGGATGGGGTGAGGGGGGAGGGATAGCATTAGGAGATATACCTAATGTAAATGACGAGTTAATGGATGCAGCACACCAACATGGCACATGTATACATATGTAACAAACCTACACCTTGTGCACATGTACTCTAGAATTTAAAGTATAATAAAAAATAAATAAATAAATAAGTCCTTTTACATTTAAATATTACTAAGAAAATTTCAAGATTAGGATTCAATTATTATTTAATAATACAGTCGTGCTGCATAATGATGTTTCAGTCAACAGAAGAATGCATATACAACAGTGGTTTTACTGTATCATTTTTTGTTTAGATATGTGCAGAAACACAAATACTTATCCCTGCATTACAATTGCCTATAGTATTCAGTGAAGTAACATGCCCTACAGGAGCACGTGTGGAAGGAATAGGCTATACTATACAGCCTGGGTGTGTAAAAGACTATACCATCAAGGTTTGCATTTAGGTACACTCTGTGATGTTCTCACAATGCCAAAATTGCCTAATTGTACAACTCTCAGAACACATCCCCAGTGATAAGTGATGCACGTTTATTTATTGGCTCAGTCTAATAATTTTCCCTTTGCTTTGGTGATATTTTATCCTTTGTTTTCCATCAAAAATTTGTCACATAAAGTAAACAAAATTACGCTATCTCATTAATAAGGAAGGTAGAAACTTTAAAAAAGCATGTTAGCAGGGAAGCAGAAGGATGTGACTTGTAAATTAAAAAAAATAGTCTTGGATCTGCAGGCTGGGATCTTTGAGCACTACGTTTATCTCAATAGCTTTTCCTGAAGTTCATATAAATGAGCTTTGTGCTTCACAGACTTTGTTCTTCCCTTTTCTGCTAGCGGGTATTACCACTTGGAAGTGTGTGTGTATGTGGTTTCTTTCTTTCTTTTGTTTTTGGTTGTGTTTTCTGTGAGATAGTCAGGGATCATATATACCTAGGCAGTCTTCTTCTTATATATATCTTCCCTCTTTGATAATGGCAAAGATGTTCAGGCCTCCTCAAGAAGTAGAAAGGTTAACAGTATTTTTATATAAAATGCCTTCTCTAGTTCTTGGATAGTAAGACCTCAATAAGTATTAGTGAATATTAATGATGATAATTATTGTCAGTAGCCTTTAATTTTTTATTATACTTTAATTTCTGGGATACATATGCAGAACATGCAGGTCTGTTACGTAGGTATACACGTGTCATGGTGGTTTGTTGCACCCATCAACCTGTCATCAACATTAGGTATTTTTTCTCATGCTATCCCTTCCCTAGCCCTCCACTCCCTGACAGACCCTGGTGTGTAATGTTCCCCTCCCTGTGTCCATGTGTTCTCGTTGTTCAATTCCCACTTATGAGAGAGAAAATGCAGTGTTTGGTTTTCTGTTCCAGTATTAATTTGCTGATAAAGATGGTTTCCAGCATCATCCATGTCCCTGCAAAGGACATGAACTCATCCTTTTTATGGCTGCATAGTATTCCATGGTACACGTGTCATATTTTCTTTATCCAGTCTACCATTGATGGACATTTGGGTTGGTTCCAAGTCTTTGCTATTGTGAACAGTGTCACAATAAACATACATGTGCATGTGTCTTTACAGCAGAATGATTTGTAATCCTTCAGCTATACAGCTATACACCCAGTAATGGGATTGCTGGGTCAAATGGTATTTCTTATTCTAGATCCTTGAGGAATTGCCACACTGTCTTCCACAATGGTTGAACAAATTTACACTCACCCCAACAGTGTAAAAGCATTCCTATTTCTCCACATCCTCTCCACCATATGTTGTTTCCTGACTTTTTAATGATCACTATTCTAACTGGCATGAGATGATATCTAATTGTGGTTTTGATTTGCATTTCTGTAATGATCAGTGATGATGAGCTTGTTTTCATATGTTTGTTGGCTTCATAAATGTCTTCTTTTGAGAAGTGTCTGTTCATATCTTTTGCCCATTTTTTGATGGGGTTGTTTTTGTCTTGTAAATTTGATTAAGTTCCTTGTAGATTATGGATATTAGCCATTTGTCAGATGGACAGATTACAATATTTTTCTCCCTTTCTGTAGGTTGCCTGTTCACCCTGATGATGACAGACTCACAGCCAATATCATATTGAATGGGCAAAAATTGAAAGCATTCTCCTCGAAAACTGGCACAAGACAAAGATGCCCTCTCTCACCACTCCTATTCAACACAGTATTGGAAGTTCTGGTCAGGGCAATCAGGCAAGAAAAAGAAATAAAGTGTATTCAAATAGGAAGAGAGGAAGTCAAATTTTCTCTGTTTATAGATGACATAACTGTGTATTTAGAAAAACCCATCATCTCAGCCCAAAATCTCCTTAAGCTGATAAGCAACTTCAGCAAAATCTCAGGATACAAAATCAATGTACAAAAACCACAGGCATTCCTATACTCCAATAATAGACAAGCAGAGACCCAAATCCTGAGTGAACGCCCATTCACAATTGCTACAACAAAAATCAAATACCTAGGAATACAATTTACAAGGGGTGTGAAGGACCTTTTCAAGGAGAACTACAAACCACTGCTCAAGGAAATAAGAGAGAACACAAACAAATGGAAAAGCATTCAATGCTCATGGATAGGAAGAATCAATATCGAGAAAATGGCCACACTGCCCAAAGTAATATATAAATTCAATGTTATCCCCGTCAAGCTACTATTGACTTCCTTCACAGAATTAGAAAAACTACTTTAAATTTCATATGGAACCAAAAAAAAGGCCATATCGCCAAGACAATCCTAAGCAAAAGAACAAAGCTGGAGGCATCATGCTAACTGACTCCAAACTATACTACAAGACTACAGTAACCAAAACAGCATGGTACTGGTACCAAAATAGATATATAGACCAGTGAAACACAATAGAGGCCTCAGAAATAACACCACACATCTACAACCATATGATCTTTGATAAACCTGACAAACACAAGCAATGGGGAAAGGATTCCTTATTTAATAAATGGTGTTGGGGAAACTGGCTAGCCATATATAAAAAACTGAAACTGAACCCCTTCCTTATACCTTGTACAAAAATTAACTCGAGATGGATTAAAGACTTAAATGTAAGACCTAAAACCATAAAAACCCTAGAAGAAAACCTAGGCAATAGCATTGAGGACATAGGCATGGACAAATACTTCATGATTAAAACACCAAAAGCAATGGCAACAAAAGCCAAATTTGATAAAGGGGATCTAATTAAACTAAAGAACTTCTGCACAGCAAAAGATTAACCACTTGCACATATTAATGTCCATGAAAAAATAGTGCAATAATCATTTTTAAATATCCTAGGACTCTTTTTACTATCCATGACTATATTGGGCTAAATAATGGCCACTCAAGGACATCAGCTCCCAATCACTAGAATCTGTAAACATTAAAAGAAGAAAAGGGCCTTTGCAGATTTGATTAAAGTAAAGGTTTTGAGATTGGAAGATTATTCTGGATTATCAGGATGGATCCTGATAATAATGGTATCTTTACAAAAGCGATGCAAAGGAGATTTGACACAGAAGAGGAAAAGTTCATGTAATTACAGAGGGAGATATAGGAGAGATATGGCCACAAACCAAGGAATGCCTGCAACCACCATCAGAGCTGGACAAGACAAGGATGCATTCTCTCCCAGAGTCTCCAGAGGGAGCACAGCCATGCTGAAATTTTAATTATGGTCCAATGATACTGATTTTAGACTTCTGGCTGCAGAACTATGAGGAAATAAATTTCTGTGATTTTAAGCCACCAACTTTGTAGTAACTTGTTACAACAGTCAAATGAATACAATGATATAACCACAAAAAGAAATACACTCTGAGTTATTTTAAACGGTCATACACACCATCTGTATACCTCTTTCCAAAAATAGGCACTTCTTTGTGTCAGTTATTCTTCGGATATCCCAAATTAGGAAACCATAGGAGTTGCCCATATAGAGTGATGATGGATACTTTATTCCCATTTCACGTACTTATATACCTCAAGTACCTTGCCTATTCAGTTATGAATTTGATCCTGTATAATTCTTATACTTCCTATTATATGTAGGTAAATATATTATATTAAGGATTCATAAGATGACTTTTTACTGTAATTTTTGTGCCCCCAAACTCTCTTTCCTTAAAAACTATAAACTGTATATGGGGAAGTTCGTAAATAAGCATATACCATCTAAATGGAGATAGGTTTATATTGACTATGACCTAGTTATTTACAGCCTTTGTTTCAATTCTGATTGACAGCCAAGGTAAAAAGTACTTGAATTTAGGGGGCATGAGCTTATAAGTCTTCACAGAGAGAAACCTCTGTTCATGATGAAGAGAAAGTTTTATCTGTATAAAGATTACAGTGAGATTTTTGGCTTGTATATGATCTTCTTAGTTCCACTTGTGAAATATCTCAAATGATTTTCAATCATTTTTGTGATTCAGCATTTTTCCATACTATATCAAAATAGTCTCTTAATTTTATATATTTTTTATTTTTATGATTATGAATTATTTTTGACAGAATAACTACTTCAGAAAGTTGGCTTTTCAAAGGACAATCTCCTTTAAATGATTTGGACACAAAGTTTGCCATTGCAATGTAATTTACATTTGTTGAATGATTACCAGAAAAAAAGCTCTATAAAAATCAAAATGGAATGAAGTGTCTTTTAAACATGAGACAATACAACTACATTCCTGAATAGAAACCACTTCAGAAAACAAAGGACAAGGCTTCAACCTAAATGAAGTAAAATCGAAACTGTAAAAAAAGTATAGGATGCTGTTGGACAGCATGTAAAAACCACACACCTGAAAATTCCAAATAAGTGCAAATTACTATGTACCAGGTTTGTTTTCCTAGTCATTTCATCACATTAAGATGTGAAAAACAATGAAAACTGCTATGGTTTTTGCTTTTGTCTTTTTGCCTCTTATGTGCCTCTAAAGGAGTCATCAGAGTCTACTAATATGTATTGTTTTATATCGAATTAAAACTCATTTTTGGCTGACATAATTAGCATGGTCAAGTACTAATTTACTCAGTAAAGACTGAAAGTGTTATTATGAAAGATTTTCAAACTGGAATTTATGTGTGTTGCCTCAGATGATCACTAGTTTAGGAATAGGAACTCGCATATGCATCCAATAGAAATTACTCTTGAAAGTCTAAGTAAAAAGAGAATTACAGAAAGCTGCCAGGATTACATGCTGGAAGATTAAAGAATGTGGTCACAAATTCCAGGAGATCTAATTCGGTTTGACACTTAAGAAAAAAAACGTAAATTGTAAAAAATGTAAATGTATTCTTTATTGGTTCATTCAGATGTCTTGCAAAGAGAATTCACTCAGAAAACAGAGAAACCTAAATTCTATCACATTAACACTAGATATTCCTACAGCATAAATTCATTTCTGGCATATAATGATTTACTAAATGGAGAGTTTCCAAATACACCTTGACATTTTACTTCAAGCATAATTCATGAGAGCTAACACCATTTTTGCAAGCCCTGTGAGTTCAACAGTCTATAAATTTAGATAATAACCATTATGTTTCCACTTTTAATCAGCTACTTTATAAACTTTGTAGACTAAGAGATAAGGTTATATGTTCCTAAGATATGAATTCTAAACAAATGTTAACCTACTTCAAACCTAGCGATGTGACTGACAAAATGTTTTTAAGCTGCAGTTGCTAGAGAAGTTCTAAGCATCTGAATAAAAAGTTCTTTTGAGTATTCAAGTACTACCCAGGGAAAATTTCTATAAAAATCTCTAACGGAAGAAAGAAACTATAAATAGTTCAATGTATAGTAAAAACTGGGGTATACCAAGACATAATAGGAGAATTTTACCTTTTTGTTTTCTTAAGACGGAGTTTCGCCCGGGCTGGAGTGCAACGGCGCCATCTCGCCTCGCTGCAACGTCTGCCTCCCAGGTGCAAGCAATTCTCCCGCCTCAGCCGCCTCAATTTGC
>NW_022321754.1:0-3400 GCF_002776525.5 Piliocolobus tephrosceles | reverse complement strand
TATAGAGAAAATTTAGGCACATTCCCTTTAAGATTTGAAATGGGGGCCGGGCGCGGTGGCTCAAGCCTGTAGTCCCAGCACTTTGGGAGGCCGAGACGGGCGGATCACGAGGTCAGGAGATCGAGACCATCCTGGCTAACATGGTGAAACCCCGTCTCTACTAAAAATACAAAAAACTAGCCGGGCGAGGTGGCGGGCGCCTGTAGTCCCAGCTACTCCGGAGGCTGAGGCAGGAGAATGGCGTAAACCCCGGAGGCAAAGCTTGCAGTGAGCTGAGATCTGGCCACTGCACTCCAGCCTGGGCGACAGAGCAAGACTCCGTCTCAAAAAAAAAAAAAAGATTTGAAATGGGACCAAAATGCCCTGTGACTTCTATTGTATGACTTGGAACTGGAGATCCTAACCATTACTGTAAGAAAAGAAAATATTTAAAGAAAAAAAAGCAGGTTTAGCTACTTGGAAGGGAAAAGAAGAGATGAAACTGCTATTATTGTAGGATTATCTACATAGAAAAACCAACAGAGCAAAGAACCCATTATAATTAATAATAAAATTCATCAAGGTTCTCAGGAATAAGATCAACTTATAGAAATGTGTAACATTAAAAAAAAAATAGTCTGACATTTCTCTACACCAGTTGTTCTCAACCAGGAATGATTTTGCTCCTCAGGTACAGTTGACATATTTAGTAAATAAAAATATAGGATACCTGGTTAAATTTTAATTTCAGATAAACCATGAGTAATTATTTAGTATAATTTTTGTCCTATGCAATATTTGAGACAAAACATTGGGTATCCTGTATTTTATCTATCAATCCTATGGGAACATTTGGCATCTGAAGACATTTTGTCACAACTAGGGTTGGGGTTGCCACATACTGGCATCTGATGGATATAAGCTAAGGATGCTACTGAACATCCTCCCGTGCACAGGACAGAGCCTTCTTCCCACCCCGACAAAGAATTACCTGGCCTGAAATGTTAATAATGCTGAAGTTGAAAAATTGTGTTGTAATCTGCAATAACCAACCAGAAAAAATAATAAAAATCAAGAAACATGCACAGCAGCTATGAACTGTCTGTGTAATAACTTAAATAATCCACAAAACTATAGAGAAAACTTTGAAACTCTGCTAAAAAGTCAGAAAAGATTTTGTAAATATACAGAGAGATATTCTATGCTCTTGCAAATATTGTAAAAGTCAATTCTATCCCCAGATCAGTACACCCATTACACCTGTAAACTGAATTTTTTCAGAGACTAGATGAATTTATTCTAAAATTTGCATGGAAGAATAAAGAGCCATGAATAGCAAAAGTCAACTTTGAAAAAGAAGAGGGGAGTCTAGCCCTGCTAGATATTAGGGCACGCTCTCAAGCCCTGATAATAGAAATAGTATCTTACTGGCCCAAGAACAAGCAAAACAGATCAATGAGACAGAATAAAACACTCAGAAACAGACCCTTGCAAACTTAGACTATTTAAGAAAAGATGTCCAAAATCAGTAATAAAAGATGTAATAACTCGCTAATCATGTGAAAAAATAAAATAAAACAAGAAGCTACTTAATGTTACATAAAAAGATGGATTCTCTGAGGGTTTTATTAATCATTTAATTGATTGGAAACAGGACCTTTAAGGTAAAAAGTAAACCTACAAATACAATTAATAGAAGGCCATGTTAGCAGTCTAAGACTGAGAAAAGTCCAAAGTACAAGCCATAAAGCAAAAAAAGACTGGTGGAATTATACCAGAAGAAAGGATTCCTGGTCATTAAATGACACCATGGACAACAGGTTAGGAGAAGATACACGCAATATCTAAAACCAACAAGGGACTAATCTAGATTAAACAAAAAACTCCAGAAAATCAGGAAGGAAAAAGAAAGAACCCTGGTTGAAAAATTAGCAGTAAATATGAAAAGGCAATTAAGGAAAATCCAAAAGCCTAAGAAACATATGAAGAGATGCTCAAGTTCATAGTGATGAGAGAAACGTGAATTAAAACAACTAAAAGATCTCACTTTCTACTCAACAGATTAACAACAATTAGAAAGTGGATAATGCCAGTGTTAGTGGAGATTTGCTGCTAGTGGGATTAGGGGCTGGGGAGGGCAGACTTTCAGAAGAGTAATCTGGTAGTTCAGGGTCAAAAGAAACAAATGTACACACTGTGACCCCCCTTATCGTACTCCTGTGTAGATGCCCAGTGAGATTATCACAAAGACAAGAGAACATGTGCAAAGATGCTTTTTGCAATGATGTTTGTGTAACTGAAGTTGAGCCAATGCACGTATTTAACACTGAGGGAGTGAATAGGAACACACAGTGCATCCACACAATGGGACTTTGTGCAGCAACTGGAAGTAATGAGTTAGATGTACACTGTCAGGCCTCTGAGCCCAAGCTAAGCCAGCATATCCCCTGTGACCTGCATATATACATCTAGATGGCCTGAAGCAACTGAAGTTCCCCCAAAGAAATGAAAATAGCCTTAACTGATAACATTCCACCATTGTGATTTGTTTCTGCCCCACCCTAACTGATCAATGTACTTTGTAATCTCCCCCACCCTTAAGAAGGTTCTTTATAATTTCCCCCACCCTTAAGTAGATTCTTTGTAATTCTCCCCACCCTTGAGAATGTACCTTGTGCGATCCACCCCCTGCCCGCAAAACATTTCTCCTAACTCCATCGCCTATCCCCAAACCTATAAGAACTAATGATAATCCCACCACCCTTTGCTGACTCTCTTTTCAGACTCAGCCTGCCTGCACCCAGGTGAAATAAACAGCCTTGTTGCTCACACAAAGCCTGTTTGGTGGTCTCTTCACACAGACGCGTGAGACATGCACATAGAAGCATCTGTGGATCTTTAAAAGTATGGTGCTTAGTGGATGGAAAAAAGAGATTTTAGCCAATAGAATTTTGTAAATTTTGTGTGCATGTGAAATTTCATGCGCACAAAACAATATATGCTTTATAAAAACATACAAAAATAAGTTGCACATCAAACACAGAACACAGTTATTGATTGTAAGTAGAGAATGGAAAATGAGGATAAAAGGGAGTAAGAAAATGAAAAAGCCAGAAAGATTTATGCAAAGACTAGAAAATGCCCTGAATAAAGCAGAAGTATAAGTAATTTAGCCTTCTGCATCTGAGGCCCAAACTAAAGAAAACAAAGTAGGAAGGAACGAAGGAAGGAAGGAAGGAAGGAAGGAAGGAAGGAAGGAAGGAAGGAAGGAAAGAAAAGAAAGAAAGAAGGAAGGAAGGAAGGAAAAGAAAGAAAGAAGGAAGGAAGGAAGAAAGAGAAAGAAAGGAAAGAAAGAGAGAGAGAGAGAGAGAGAGAGAAAGAAAGAAAGAAAGAAAGAAAGAAAGAAAGAAAGAAAGAAAGA
>NW_022321753.1:3283-3869 GCF_002776525.5 Piliocolobus tephrosceles | reverse complement strand
ATGATGTACGATGATTAACTAATAAGATAACTCGTAATAACAGAATAAGTAACATATAAATATATGTTGGACATGTTATTGTAACTATTATAAGTTATTAAAACTAAAAAAATGAAAAAAAAAAAAAAAAAAAAAAAAAAATTTTAATGTTACGATGTTTAACGTTTATTTGATCTGAATTGTGGCATAAAAATTGGATTAAGATTGTGTAAATTTTTTATAATTTTTTTATTTTGTTTTAGCATTGTGAAGTATAAGTAAGAATAATGTAGAATTGTAATAATTTACTATGTTTAAGACATTTTGTGTTAGATCATTTGTTATTATTAATTGTATTGTTGCAGGTACATAAAATTGATTGAGATGTGATTATTGGATATTACACATAGATTTAAATAGTACAGTAAGTAAAAAATCGAATGTTAATTATGTTATTGCAACTATAAATAAGTAATAGAATTGTTAAAACAGCAAAAGTTTATTTGTTGTTTGATATATTGGTTATTATTTATAAGATTTGATACATTATAATTTATATTTAATATGATTATTTAACAGGGATTTGATAAGATTTAATCAACCTTAG
>NW_022321753.1:0-3273 GCF_002776525.5 Piliocolobus tephrosceles | reverse complement strand
AACGATGATATTCTGATTTAGCAAGTTTAATTATTTATGATTAATAGTATGTGTGGTTTATAATTTCTCTCCATTTGATTTTAATAAGACCAAGGATGATGACATTATCATTTAATACTTTTTATTATTTGTTGTTAATATGATTTATATTTTATAGTTTAGCAACTTTTGATTATTAATAACACTTAATCATGTTCCATGATTAACGTATATATATATATATATATATATATATCAGTTGTACATATATGTTTTATAGTTATTGTTTGTTATAAAAAATTGACATAATTTGATCAATGTTCAATTAATGTCGTTTAAAATGTAACTAATTATCGTCCAATAATACAGCAAAAATATACTTTAATAAAAATAATTATAAAACATTAATATTGAACTGTTTTCCTTAATATAATAAGAATGAATGAATCCTAAAAACTTTGAACATTAATCCCCAAAGCGTCAAAAAAAAAAAAAAAACAAACACGCCAACAATAATTAAAATAAAATAATAATTTATGAGAATACAACAATAAATTACAATAAAAATAACAATATTTAAATAAATAGTTATATTTATTTGAATACTTTTCTCAAGTTTTTAGGATTTGTTGAAGTGTTTTGAGAATTTGCTTAAAGGTATTTAGGATTGGTTGAAGTGTTTTGAGAATGTGCTTAAAGGTATTTAGGATTTGTTGAAGTGTGTTGAGAATTTGTTGAAATGTGTTGAGAATTTTTTTAAAGGTATTAAGATTTTTTTTAAAGTTTTAAGAATTTTTTTAAAAGTTTTAAGAATTTTTTTAAAAGTTTTAAGAATTTTTTTAAAGGTATTAAGGATTAATTAAAAGGTATTTGGGATTGGTTGCAGGGTTCTTAGGATTCATTCAGGCCTTTGATTCGAGGGAAAAGGGTTTAGGGTGTAATAACATTAATGAAGAATGATTAATAAGTTGGTTTATAAGAAGCTCTATTTGTAGTGATGATTAATATCGAAGAATTAACAACTATTAATTGTGTTCAAATTAGAAATAATCTGAAAAAAAAAAAAAAAAACAATAAAAGTTATTTAACAATGATAATTTAATAAAAAATAATGATATTCAATAATCATAGTGATTTAATTCGTACTAAAATAAGTAGCTAATGCAGTAAGTATTAAGTAGTTGAAGTAACTAAGTAAGTAGGTACTTGATTAACTGAATATTTAATTAAATGAATAAAGTAGGTAAATGATTAAATAATTAAGTAATGAATTAAAGTATGTAAGTGAAGAAGTAGCTAAGTAATGAAATTAAAAAAAAAAAGAAGTAAATAATTAAGCAAATAAAATAAGTAATTAAGTAGATACATAAAAAAAAAATGTATTTTTAATTGACGATGTCAAACACTTACGATGAAGATTGTCCAGAAATAAAGTGATAAAAGAGTTGTTGGAATAAGTTGATAAGTTGTTGTCCACTTTGGAATAATATAATTTTTTTTTTTGTTTTTAATAAGAAATGCATAATGTTTTAGATTATTGGAAAAAAAAAAAGGGGAAGACATACATTTATAATTCTTTAATTAGTAAAACTTGTGATAATTATGTTTAACTGTTGTACAAGATGTTATGACAACTACATAAAGTAATAAAAATAGTAAGAAATGAAAAAAAAAATGAAAATAATTTTTTTTTTTTTGATGTTATTATGTCTGTACACCCACTTGAATCATGACATGACAGAAGTTGGATAAAGGTGTGAAAAAATTTTGATTTTGCCATTTTGATTACGCCATTGTAATGTTTAACTAATGTAATGAATATTTGTGCCAATTGTTTTTGTTAAGCTTATTATGTCATTTATTAGTAGTAATAGTGTTGTTTTTTTAGCGTTATATAAAAGCTACTCACATATATGATGATGATATAAAATGGTTGAATATTGTAAATTAACTAACACATTCTATGTTAAGTATGTTATTTCAAGCGTTCTAAGTAATAAAATCGTAAAAAATGAAAAAAAAAAAAAAAAAAAAAAAAGTTTTATTTTCCCATATTTATGGTTTGTACATTCACTTGATTGATGATGATAGTTGGATTATGGTATGAAAAATTTTGGATTTTTTTTTTTTTTTATTTGTTATTTTGATTGTACCATTGTAAAGTATATCAAAAACAAAACAAAATTGTGATCATTTAAATGTTTTATATAATTGTTATGTATTATTTCTTGTTAGTAATAGTCACATGAAAGGTACATATAATGACTGATGTACGTTGATTACACAATAAGATATTTTTCCACCTGTCCGAATAAGTAACATATATAACATGTTGGATATGTTATTGCAACCATTATAAATATTAAAATTGTAAAAAAGAGGAAATAGAATAATAAAAGTTATATATTTCTTATGTTACGATGTTTAAGTTGGTCTGAATGATGAGAATAGTTGGATTCAGATGGTGTAAATTTTTTATAATTTCGTTTTTTTCTTTTTTTTTTTTTTGTTATTTTGTTGTTTTTATTATAGCAGTGCTATGTATATGAAAAGAAAAAGAAATTTGTGATAATTTAAATGTTTTATATATATTATGTATTGTTAGTAATAGTCTTATTAAGGACACACAAAAAATGAATGATGTGCGATGATTACATAATAATGTAGTTCGAAATAGCAGAATAAGTGACACATTCTGTGTTAAGTATGTTATTTCAACCGTTATAAGTAATAAAATCGTAAAAAAAAAAAAAAAAAAAAATGACTTGTCGTTTTATGTATTATTCATAAAATGTTTTATAACATTATTTAGGAACAATTGATTATTAATAACACTAATAATGATGACATTCGTCTGTGAAAATTTGTTATTATTTTTTTTTTTTATTGATAACATGTTATATATTATTTATTATTTATAAATTATTACATGATTTAGCAAGAATTAATACGACTTAAATTAAGCTTTAGTGTTTTTGATGTATGATAACTATGTTTATTATAATTTACAACATTATTTGACAAAAAGGAGCAACAGTAAATGTTGACATCCATAATTATGCTTTGTTATTATTTATTATTAATATTATTTATGGTTTATAATTTAGCCACATTTGATTTTAATAACAGCAAAGATGATTACGTTATTCGTTTAGCACTTTTTATTATATGTTATTAATATTATGTATAGTTTTATAGTTTAGCAACTTTTGATTAGAACACTTAATGATGTTTTTTAAGAGTGACTTTTATCGTTTATACACAACCATTTTATATTTATTATTTATGCCATTA
>NW_022321752.1:0-1040 GCF_002776525.5 Piliocolobus tephrosceles | reverse complement strand
GCAAGAGCAAACACATTCAAAAGCTAGCAGAAGGCAAGAAATAACTAAGATCAGAGCAGAACTGAAGGAGATAGAGACACAAAAAACCTTCCAAAAAATCAATGAATCGAGGAGTTGGTTTTTTGAAAAGATCAACAAAATTGAAAGACCGCTAACAAGACTAATAAAGAAGAAAAGAGAGAGGAATCAAATAGATGCAATAAAAAATGATAAAGGGGATATCACCACCGACCCCACAGAAATACAAACTACCATCAGAGAATACTATAAACACCTCTACGCAAATCAACTAGAAAATCTAGAAGAAATGGATAATTTCCTGGACACTTACACTCTCCCAAGACTAAACCAGGAAGAAGTTGAATCCCTGAATAGACCAATAGCAGGCTCCGAAATTGAGGCAACAATTAATAGCCTACCCACCAAAAAAAGTCCAGGACCAGATGGATTCACAGCTGAATTCTACCAGAGGTACAAGGAGGAGCTGGTACCATTCCTTCTGAAACTATTCCAATCAATAGAAAAAGAGGGAATCCTCCCTAACTCATTTTATGAGGCCAACATCATCCTGATACCAAAGCCTGGCAGAGACACAACAAAAAAAGAGAATTTTAGACCAATATCCCTGATGAACATCGATGCAAAAATCCTCAATAAAATACTGGCAAACCGGATTCAGCAGCACATCAAAAAGCTTATCCACCATGATCAAGTGGGCTTCATCCCTGGGATGCAAGGCTGGTTCCACATACGCAAATCAATAAACGTAATCCAGCATATCAACAGAACCAAAGACAAGAACCACATGATTATCTCAATAGATGCAGAAAAGGCTTTTGACAAAATTCAACAGCCCTTCATGCTAAAAACTCTCAATAAATTCGGTATTGATGGAACGTACCTCAAAATAATAAGAGCTATTTATTACAAACCCACAGCTAATATCATGCTGAATGGGCAAAAACTGGAAAAATTCCCTTTGAAAACTGGCATAAGACAGGGATGCCCTCTCTCACCACTCCTATTCAACATAGTGTTGG
>NW_022321751.1:0-1040 GCF_002776525.5 Piliocolobus tephrosceles | reverse complement strand
CCAACACTATGTTGAATAGGAGTGGTGAGAGAGGGCATCCCTGTCTTATGCCAGTTTTCAAAGGGAATTTTTCCAGTTTTTGCCCATTCAGCATGATATTAGCTGTGGGTTTGTAATAAATAGCTCTTATTATTTTGAGGTACGTTCCATCAATACCGAATTTATTGAGAGTTTTTAGCATGAAGGGCTGTTGAATTTTGTCAAAAGCCTTTTCTGCATCTATTGAGATAATCATGTGGTTCTTGTCTTTGGTTCTGTTGATATGCTGGATTACGTTTATTGATTTGCGTATGTGGAACCAGCCTTGCATCCCAGGGATGAAGCCCACTTGATCATGGTGGATAAGCTTTTTGATGTGCTGCTGAATCCGGTTTGCCAGTATTTTATTGAGGATTTTTGCATCGATGTTCATCAGGGATATTGGTCTAAAATTCTCTTTTTTTGTTGTGTCTCTGCCAGGCTTTGGTATCAGGATGATGTTGGCCTCATAAAATGAGTTAGGGAGGATTCCCTCTTTTTCTATTGATTGGAATAGTTTCAGAAGGAATGGTACCAGCTCCTCCTTGTACCTCTGGTAGAATTCAGCTGTGAATCCATCTGGTCCTGGACTTTTTTTGGTGGGTAGGCTATTAATTGTTGCCTCAATTTCGGAGCCTGCTATTGGTCTATTCAGGGATTCAACTTCTTCCTGGTTTAGTCTTGGGAGAGTGTAAGTGTCCAGGAAATTATCCATTTCTTCTAGATTTTCTAGTTGATTTGCGTAGAGGTGTTTATAGTATTCTCTGATGGTAGTTTGTATTTCTGTGGGGTCGGTGGTGATATCCCCTTTATCATTTTTTATTGCATCTATTTGATTCCTCTCTCTTTTCTTCTTTATTAGTCTTGTTAGCGGTCTTTCAATTTTGTTGATCTTTTCAAAAAACCAACTCCTCGATTCATTGATTTTTTGGAAGGTTTTTTGTGTCTCTATCTCCTTCAGTTCTGCTCTGATCTTAGTTATTTCTTGCCTTCTGCTAGCTTTTGAATGTGTTTGCTCTTGC
>NW_022321750.1:0-1130 GCF_002776525.5 Piliocolobus tephrosceles | reverse complement strand
CAAACTAGAACTCAGGACTAAGAAACTCAATCAAAATCGCTCAACTATGTGGAAACTGAAAAAACTGCTCCTGAATGGCTACTGGGTAAATAACGAAATGAAGGCAGAAATAAAGATGTTCTTTGAAACCAATGAGAACAAAGATACAACATACCAGAATCTCTGGGACACATTTAAAGCAGCGTGTAGAGGGAAATTTATAGCACTAAATGCCCACAAAGGAAAGCTGGAAAGATCTAAAATTGACACTCTAACATCACAATTAAAAGAACTAGAGAAGCAAGAGCAAACACATTCAAAAGCTAGCAGAAGGCAAGAAATAACTAAGATCAGAGCAGAACTGAAGGATATAGACACAAAAAACCCTCCAAAAAAACAATGAATCGAGGAGTTGGTTTTTTGAAAAGATCAACAAAATTGATAGACCACTAGAAAGACTAATAAAGAAAAAAAGAGAGAAGAATCAAATAGACGCAATAAAAAATGATAAAGGGGATATCACCACCGACCCCACAGAAATACAAACTACCATCAGAGAATACTATAAACACCTCTATGCAAATAAACTAGAAAATCTAGAAGAAATGGATAATTTCCTGGACACTTACAGTCTTCCAAGGCTAAACCAGGAAGAAGTTGAATCCCTGAATAGACCAATAGCAGGCTCTGAAATTGAGACAATAATTAATAGCCTACCAACCAAAAGAAGTCCAGGACCAGAGGGATTCACAGCTGAATTCTACCAGAGGTACAAGGAGGAGCTGGTACCATTCCTTCTGAAACTATTCCAATCAATAGAAAAAGAGGGAATCCTCCCTAACTCATTTTATGAGGCCAACATCATCCTGATACCAAAGCCTGGCAGAGATACAACAAAAAAAGAGAACTTTAGATCAATATCCCTGATTAATATCGATGCAAAAATCCTCAATAAAATACTGGCAAGCCAAATCCAGCAGCACATCAAAAAGCTTATCCGCCATGATCAAGTGGTCATCCCTGGGATGCAAGGCTGGTTCCACATACGCAAATCAATAAACGTAATCCAGCATATAAACAGAACCAAAGACAAAAACCACATGATTATCTCAATAGATGCAGAAAAGGCCTTTGACAAAATTCAACAGCCC
>NW_022321749.1:0-1130 GCF_002776525.5 Piliocolobus tephrosceles | reverse complement strand
GGGCTGTTGAATTTTGTCAAAGGCCTTTTCTGCATCTATTGAGATAATCATGTGGTTTTTGTCTTTGGTTCTGTTTATATGCTGGATTACGTTTATTGATTTGCGTATGTGGAACCAGCCTTGCATCCCAGGGATGACCACTTGATCATGGCGGATAAGCTTTTTGATGTGCTGCTGGATTTGGCTTGCCAGTATTTTATTGAGGATTTTTGCATCGATATTAATCAGGGATATTGATCTAAAGTTCTCTTTTTTTGTTGTATCTCTGCCAGGCTTTGGTATCAGGATGATGTTGGCCTCATAAAATGAGTTAGGGAGGATTCCCTCTTTTTCTATTGATTGGAATAGTTTCAGAAGGAATGGTACCAGCTCCTCCTTGTACCTCTGGTAGAATTCAGCTGTGAATCCCTCTGGTCCTGGACTTCTTTTGGTTGGTAGGCTATTAATTATTGTCTCAATTTCAGAGCCTGCTATTGGTCTATTCAGGGATTCAACTTCTTCCTGGTTTAGCCTTGGAAGACTGTAAGTGTCCAGGAAATTATCCATTTCTTCTAGATTTTCTAGTTTATTTGCATAGAGGTGTTTATAGTATTCTCTGATGGTAGTTTGTATTTCTGTGGGGTCGGTGGTGATATCCCCTTTATCATTTTTTATTGCGTCTATTTGATTCTTCTCTCTTTTTTTCTTTATTAGTCTTTCTAGTGGTCTATCAATTTTGTTGATCTTTTCAAAAAACCAACTCCTCGATTCATTGTTTTTTTGGAGGGTTTTTTGTGTCTATATCCTTCAGTTCTGCTCTGATCTTAGTTATTTCTTGCCTTCTGCTAGCTTTTGAATGTGTTTGCTCTTGCTTCTCTAGTTCTTTTAATTGTGATGTTAGAGTGTCAATTTTAGATCTTTCCAGCTTTCCTTTGTGGGCATTTAGTGCTATAAATTTCCCTCTACACGCTGCTTTAAATGTGTCCCAGAGATTCTGGTATGTTGTATCTTTGTTCTCATTGGTTTCAAAGAACATCTTTATTTCTGCCTTCATTTCGTTATTTACCCAGTAGCCATTCAGGAGCAGTTTTTTCAGTTTCCACATAGTTGAGCGATTTTGATTGAGTTTCTTAGTCCTGAGTTCTAGTTTG
>NW_022321748.1:0-8076 GCF_002776525.5 Piliocolobus tephrosceles | reverse complement strand
GCCCAAAATCTCCTTAAGCTGATAAGCAACTTCAGCAAAGTCTCAGGATACAAAATTAATGTGCAAAAATCACAAGCATTCTTATACACCAGTAACAGACAAGCAGAGAGCCAAATCAGGAATGAACTTCCATTCACAATTGCTTCAAAGAGAGTAAAATACCTAGGAATCCAACTTACAAGGGATGTAAAGGACTTCTTCAAGGAGAACTACAAACCACTGCTCAGTGAAATAATAGAGGACACAAACAAATGGAAGAACATACCATGCTCATGGATAGGAAGAATCAATATCATGAAAATGGCCATACTGCCCAAGGTAATTTGTAGATTCAATGCCATCCCCATCAAGCTACCAATGAGTTTCTTCACCGAATTGGAAAAAACTGCTTTAAAGTTCATATGGAACCAAAAAAGAGCCCGTATTGCCAAGACGATCCTCAGTCAAAAGGACAAAGCTGGAGGCGTCACGCTACCTGACTTCAAACTATACTACAAGGCTACAGTAACCAAAACAGCATGGTACTGGTACCAAAACAGAGATATAGACCAATGGAACACAACAGGGTCTTCAGAAATAATACCACACATCTACAGCCATCTGATCTTTGACAAACCTGAGAGAAACAAGAAATGGGGAAAGGATTCCCTATTTAATAAATGGTGCTGGGAAAATTGGCTAGCCATAAGTAGAAAGCTGAAACTGGATCCTTTCCTTACTCCTTATACGAAGATTAATTCAAGATGGATTAGAGACTTAAATGTTAGACCTAATACCATAAAAACTCTAGAAGAAAATCTAGGTAGTACCATTCAGGACATAGGCATGGGCAAGGACTTCATGTCTAAAACACCAAAAGCAACAGCAGCAAAAGCCAAAATTGACAAATGGGATCTAATTAAACTAAAGAGCTTCTGCACAGCAAAAGAAACTACCATCAGAGTGAACAGGCAACCTACAGAATGGGAGAAAATTTTTGTAATCTACTCATCTGACAAAGGGCTAATTTCCAAAATCTACAAAGAACTCAAACAAATATACAAGAAAAAAACAAACAACCCCATCCAAAAGTGGGGAAAGGATATGAACAGACATTTCTCAAAAGAAGACATTCATACAGCCAACAGGCACATGAAAAAATGCTCATCATCACTCGCCATCAGAGAAATGCAAATCAAAACCACAATGAGATACCATCTCACACCAGTTAGAATGGCAATCTTTAAAAAGTCAGGAAACAACAGGTGTTGGAGAGGATGTGGAGAAATAGGAACACTTTTACACTGTTGGTGGGATTGTAAACTAGTTCAACCATTATGGAAAACAGTATGGCGATTCCTCAAGGATCTAGAACTAGATGTACCATATGACCCAGCCATCCCCCTACTGGGTATATACCCAAAGGATTATAAATTATTCTACTACAAAGACACATGCACACGTATGTTTATTGTGGCACTATTCACAATAGCAAAGACTTGGAATCAACCCAAATGTCCATCAGTGACAGACTGGATTAAGAAAATGTGGCACATATACACCATGGAACACTATGCAGCCGTAAAAAAGGATGAGTTTGCATCCTTTGTAGGGACATGGACGCAGCTGGAAACCATCATTCTTAGCAAACTATCACAAGAACAGAAAACCAAACACCGCATGTTCTCACTCATAGGTGGGAACTGAACAATGAGATCACTTGGACTCGGGAAGACGAACATCACACACTGGGGCCTATCATGGGGAGGGGGGAGGGGGGAGGGATTGCATTGGGGAGTTACACATGATATAAATGATGAATTGATGGGTGCTGACGAGTTGATGGGTGCAGCACACCAACATGGCACAAGTATACATATGTAACAAACCTGCACATTATGCACATGTACTCTAGAACTTAAAGTATAATAAAAATAAATAAAAATAAAAAAATAAAAAATAAATAAAAAAAAACTTCATAGAATGAAGTCTTCAGTCAAGTCATGGAAAGTCAATAAAATACACTTCCATTTGTGAGTGAGATTAGATTTTGTTTAAGAAAGCATTAATGCCTTGAAAATTCCTACGAAGGGTATTTTGTTTGAAATAACAAGGCCTTGGTGTTTGAGGATATGAGACAGAATAAAACAATGTTAGAATTTCCAAATTGCAAGCTAGCCGTGCTGCTCTCCAATGGTGGAATGTTAAATGCTGCCTTTGAGTCGAAGGCCTGAGAACTCACTCAAAAAGAAAAAACGCTAGACTCTGAGCAACTATAAGTAAGATGTTTTAACTACTATAGTCATAGCATAACTATTTTATCTAACAAAAGAAAAACCAGAAGAATAACAAGGCAGTGACCTAAAATAGAGGAATAGTGAAATAAATTGATAATTAAGAATGAATAAATAAACATTAGTTCACCACATCGCATAACACATACTTGTGATCCATGGTGCTTCAGTTTAAGTCAGAAAGATTGCCTCCTGAGGTAACCTACTTATCTTTATATGAAGGTAGAGGGTGCATGGCTACATAAAATAGTGGACAACACTAGATATTTGGTAAGATAAGATACCCCCCACAAAGGCGCTTAGTGTTCTAGATTACTTCCAATAAACTAAGTATTCTTGAATTAATCAAGGGCTGAGATAAAGCCCCCTCTTTAACAATGTAGGATTTCATAAGTCCTACAGCAGTATACACAGTTTGGCTACTTTCTACATATGCAACTGTATCTCAGGCTCCATATGCTCAAACTATGCTTCCCTTCTTTTAATTCCAAAAATACATTGTTTTATCATCTCAGAAATGCCATTGTTTAGTCTCTATTCTAAATTCTTCATCTATTATTCTCTACACATGGAAAATGCATGTTAGAAAATTACATTATTCTAAGAAATAGAAGAAAGTTCTAAGTGAAAATTTATTTAAATAAAATGAGTTTTAAAGTATATGAAACAGTTGGATGAATACAGTACACTATGAAATACTAAGAAAAAAATGATCATAGGATAACCAAAAAAGAAGGAAAATCTAAGGAAAGAAATAGCTGAAAATAAACAAAAATTATATTGCATAAAAAATATTCTTATTTTTTATAGAAATAGAATGAAGATGCATGGAGCTAAACCAGGTGAGAACTGGAGAGCAAGGTCGCTGGAAATTGCTGGCCTCTTCAGTGCTGGCAAGGGCAAATTCCACTCACCTCACTGGGACCTGCTGTGCTCCACTCCTCATGGGATGGGGAGCACATAGGTGAGTGGGTGCAGGAGCCAGGGCAAGCGCTTTTGGGCACCAGCAGGAGTGAACTCTTTACTGGCCCTGCAGCGGCATCTAGGTGGGTTGTCCATGACTCCTGTAGCCCCAGAAGAAGTGTTACACTACTCTTTTCTGCTGTCTATGGACGGCTCAAGTGTTAACAGCTTACTGGGTCAATGTGACAGCCTTTTGCACCTGCACTCGTGGCACCAAAGTTTTTGTCCAGAGTCCAGGAAAAATGAGGTCACACAAACGAATTGAAGATAATCAACATAGGGGATTTTATTGTCCATGAAAGTGGCTCTCAGTGGGAAGGGAAGCTAAAAAGGGACATGGGGTGGGAAGGTAATCTTTCCCTGAAGTCTGGCCATTTCTGGTTGGACTTCTTTCTCAAGCTATGCCATCAAGCTGTTCCTCTGAAGTTGAGCCACTTCTCTGACATTCAACTCTAGTCTCCATTGTCCAGCTGCTTCTCCTTTCTCTACTGGCTGAACCTGGCGTTTTTATGGGCACAGGATGTTGGGTGGGGTGTACCAGGGGTGGTTTTGGAAAAGGCAACATTTGAATGGGAAAACAGGAATGTAAATTCTCATTTTGGGCCATGGTATCAGGATTTTCAGCTTGAGGGTGGGGCCCTCACCCTCATCAAAGACCTATTCACCTAGGATTTCTCTGCTTCTTGTCTCTATCAAAACCAGAGACATCAATATAGAGCACAGTCTGTGAAAATTCACACACACAAAAAGAAAATCAAAGGAATAAAGTGTATTTACAGGGATTTTAGTTATGGAAAGCAGAAAAGGACACAGATTGTATACAAATCAATGTCATTGATTTTTTAAAAAAACAAGGACAGTACAAAATAGTCAAATACGATACACAAAATAACTTTTGTTCACTTTGTATTTTTAATTAACACTACAAAGCAGAAGACATTAAACACTCACTCGTATTTGCTGAGATAAAAAGCTGATAATGTAGGTCAAGCTGGGATGTATTTATTTTGTAAGGGCCTAACAACCATCCTTTTTCAGACTCATGGAGATAGCATTCCGATTAAGCTTGGGAGGGGTCATTCTTCATTGGCAAGCAATCTATTCATTCCTCCACTTAACACATGGCTTTGTATGTCACATTTGCCAGACAGTACTCTAGGTGCTAGGGAGCATTAAAAGCAAACAACAAACAAATTCCTGCCATGATGAGCTTACACAACTAATTTGAGTGTGAAGGGGGTAACAGAGATAATAAACAACAGACATATATACATTAACGATATAGTTTAAATAAAAAGAGAAGGGTGATGGGATCATTAGGAATTGTGGGATGTGTGCTGCAATTTTAAATAGGGTGATTAACATAAACTGATTGAAAAGATGATATTTGAAAAAAGATATTGAGTAAAGATGGAGCAGGTGACCCAAGAAAGCCTACATGATCAACACGATCATGGCATTCAGGGGTATAGCACAAGAGTAAGATGAGTAGTTCTTAAAGTTTGAATACCGGGAACTTGTCAGAAATGCATATTCTTTGGTCTTATCCCAGACTGATAAGCCAAAACTATAGGTTGAGATGCAGCAACCTGTGTTTTATCAAGCACAGTAAACTGAGAATGACTAACCAAGGCTAAACTCACAGTTAATGAGTACACCAATAGTAGAGGATAAATCTGTTACCCCAAATATGTCAATCAGAGCCAAAGAAAAAGAGTAATTTTAGAACTTCCTTTTGAACTACTGGTAAACAAGTTTTTACATTAGGCAGAATGAAATTGAAACATGAACCTCTCTGTGTCAGTAGCACATAGATGAAGTCTCAAAACTGAATTTACACAAAATTCAGTCAAGGAATAAACCTTGAGTATATTATGTAAGCCCTGAATAAAGCTGACCCTGGAGTACTCTTTTTATGTTGTTTTCAGGAGGTGATACATTTCATTTTCACTTGAGTCAACTGGATTTTATTGTCTTCACTAGAAACACTCCTAAATGAGAAACAAAACTATTTAAAATTCATGTAACAAAAGCAACTAAGAGGGGTGGAGCAAGATGGCCGAATAGGAACAGCTCCAGTCTCCAGCTCCCAGCACAAGCGACACAGAAGACGGGTGATTTCTGCATTTTCAACTGAGGTACTGGGTTCATCTCCCTAGGGAGTGCTGGACAATCGGTGCTGGTCAGCTGCTGCAGCCCGACCAGCTAGAGCTGAAGCAGGGCGAGGCATCACCTCACCTGGGAAGCACAAGGGGAAGGGAATCCCTTTTCCTAGCCAGGGGAACTGAGATACACAACACGTGGAAAATCAGGTAACTCCCACCCCAATACTGTGCTTTACAAAGGGTCTTAGCAAACAGCACACCAGGAGACTTTGTCCCACACCTGGCCTGGTGGGTCCCCACGCCCACAGAGCCTCCCTCATTGCTAGCACAGCAGTCTGAGATCTAACTGCAAGGTGGCAGCGAGGCTGGGGGAGGGGCGCCCACCATTGCTGAGGCTTAAGTAGGTAAACAAAGCCTCCGGGAAGCTCAAACTGGGTGGAGCCCACTGCAGCTCAAGGAGGCCTGCCTGTCTCTATAGACTCCACCTCTGGGGACAGGGCACAGCTAAACAAGCAAACAAAAAAAGCAGCAGAAACCTCTGCAGATGCAAATGACCCTGTCTGACAGCTTTGAAGAGAGCAGTGGATCTCCCAACACTGAGGTTGAGATCTGAGAACAGACAGACTGCCTGCTCAAGTGGGTCCCTGATCCCTGAGTAGCCTAACTGGGAGACATCCCCCACTAGGGGCAGACTGACACCCCACACCTCACATGGCAGGGTACACCCCTGAGAAGAAGCTTCCAAAGCAAGAATCAGACACTCGTTGTTCAGCAATATTCTATCTTCTGCAACCTCTGCTGCTGATACCCAGGCAAATAGGGTCTAGAGTGGACCTCAAGCAATCTCCAACAGACCTACAGCTGAGGGTCCTGACTATTAGAAGGAAAACTATCAAACAGGAAGAACACCTATACCAAAACCCCATCAGTATGGCACCATCATCAAAGACTGGAGGCAGATAAAACCACAAAGATGGGGAAGAAGCAGGGCAGAAAAGCTGGAAATTCAAAAAATAAGAGCGAATCTCCCCCTGCAAAGGAGCGCAGCTCATCCCCAGCAACGGATCAAAGCTGGTCAGAGAATGACTTTGATGAAATGAGAGAAGAAGGCTTCAGTCCATCAAACTTCTCAGAGCTAAAGGAGGAATTACATACCTAGCACAAAGAAACTAAAAATCTTGAAAAAAGAATGGAAGAATGGATAACTAGAATAACCAATGCAGAGAAGGCCATAAACTAACTGACAGAGATAAAAACCATGACACAAGAAATATGTGACAAATGCACAAGCTTCAGTAAGTGACTATCAACTGGAAGAAACAGTATCAGCCATTGAGGATCAAATGAATGAAATGAAGCGAGAAGAGAAGTCTAAAGAAAAAAGAAGAAAAAGAAATGAACAAAGTCTGCAAGAAGTATGGGATTATGTGGAAAGACCAAACCTACGTCTGATTGGGATGCCTGAAAGTGAGGGGGAAAATGGAACCAAGTTGGAAAATACTCTTCAGAATATCATCCAGGAGAACTTCCCCAACCTATTAAGGCAGGCCAACATTCAAATTCAGGAAATACAGAGAATGCCACGAAGATACTACTCAAGAAGAGCAACTCGAAGGCACATAATTGTCAGATTCACCAAAGTTGAAATGAAGGAAAAACTGTTAGGGGCAGTCAGAGAGAAAGGTCAGGTTACCCACAAAGGGAAGCCCATCAGACTAACAGCAGATCTCTCCACAGAAACTTTCCAAGCCAGAAGAGAGTGGGGGCCAATATTCAACATTCTTAAAGAAAAGAATTTTAAACCCAGAAGTGCATATCCAGCCAAACTAAGTTTCATAAGTGAAGGAGAAATAAAATCCTTTACACATAAGCAAATGCTTAGAGATTTTGTCACCACCAGGCCTGCCTTACAAGAGACCTTAAAGGAAGCACTAAACATGGAAAGGAACAACCGGTACCAGCCATTGGAAAAACATGCCAAAATGTAAAGACCATCGATGCTAGGAAGAAACTGCATCAACTAACGAGCAAAATAACCAGTTAATATCATAATGACAGGATCAAGTTCACACATAACAATATTAACCTTAAATGTAAATGGACTAAATGTTCCAATTAAAAGACACAGACTGGCAAACTGGATAAAGAGTCAAGACTCATCAGTCTGCTGTATTCAGGAGACCCATCTCACATGCAGAGACACACATAGGGCTCAAAATAAAAGGATGGAAGAAGATTTACCAAAAATATGGAGAACAAAAAAAAGCAGGGGTTGCAATCCTAGTCTCTGATAAAACAGACTTTAAACCATCAATGATCAAAAGAGACAAAGAAGTCCATTACATAATGGTAAAGGGATCAATTCACCAGGAAGAGCTAACTATCCTAAATATATATGCACTCAATACAGGAGCACCCAGATTCATAAAGCAAGTCCTTAGAGACTTACAAAGGGACTTAGACTCCCATACAATAATAATGGGGACTTCAACATCCCACTGTCAACATTAGACAGATCAACGAGACAGAAAGTTAACAAGAATATCCAGGAATTGAACTCAACTCTGCACCAAGTGGACCTAATAGACATTTACAGAACTCTCCACCCCAAAGCAACAGAATATACATTCTTCTCAGCACCACGTCACACTTATTCCAAAATTGACCACATAATTGGAAGTAAAGCACTCCTCAGCAAATGTACAAGAACAGAAATTATAACAAACTGTCTCTCA
>NW_022321747.1:0-8076 GCF_002776525.5 Piliocolobus tephrosceles | reverse complement strand
TGAGAGACAGTTTGTTATAATTTCTGTTCTTGTACATTTGCTGAGGAGTGCTTTACTTCCAATTATGTGGTCAATTTTGGAATAAGTGTGACGTGGTGCTGAGAAGAATGTATATTCTGTTGCTTTGGGGTGGAGAGTTCTGTAAATGTCTATTAGGTCCACTTGGTGCAGAGTTGAGTTCAATTCCTGGATATTCTTGTTAACTTTCTGTCTCGTTGATCTGTCTAATGTTGACAGTGGGATGTTGAAGTCCCCATTATTATTGTATGGGAGTCTAAGTCCCTTTGTAAGTCTCTAAGGACTTGCTTTATGAATCTGGGTGCTCCTGTATTGAGTGCATATATATTTAGGATAGTTAGCTCTTCCTGGTGAATTGATCCCTTTACCATTATGTAATGGACTTCTTTGTCTCTTTTGATCATTGATGGTTTAAAGTCTGTTTTATCAGAGACTAGGATTGCAACCCCTGCTTTTTTTTGTTCTCCATATTTTTGGTAAATCTTCTTCCATCCTTTTATTTTGAGCCCTATGTGTGTCTCTGCATGTGAGATGGGTCTCCTGAATACAGCAGACTGATGAGTCTTGACTCTTTATCCAGTTTGCCAGTCTGTGTCTTTTAATTGGAACATTTAGTCCATTTACATTTAAGGTTAATATTGTTATGTGTGAACTTGATCCTGTCATTATGATATTAACTGGTTATTTTGCTCGTTAGTTGATGCAGTTTCTTCCTAGCATCGATGGTCTTTACATTTTGGCATGTTTTTCCAATGGCTGGTACCGGTTGTTCCTTTCCATGTTTAGTGCTTCCTTTAAGGTCTCTTGTAAGGCAGGCCTGGTGGTGACAAAATCTCTAAGCATTTGCTTATGTGTAAAGGATTTTATTTCTCCTTCACTTATGAAACTTAGTTTGGCTGGATATGCACTTCTGGGTTTAAAATTCTTTTCTTTAAGAATGTTGAATATTGGCCCCCACTCTCTTCTGGCTTGGAAAGTTTCTGTGGAGAGATCTGCTGTTAGTCTGATGGGCTTCCCTTTGTGGGTAACCTGACCTTTCTCTCTGACTGCCCCTAACAGTTTTTCCTTCATTTCAACTTTGGTGAATCTGACAATTATGTGCCTTCGAGTTGCTCTTCTTGAGTAGTATCTTCGTGGCATTCTCTGTATTTCCTGAATTTGAATGTTGGCCTGCCTTAATAGGTTGGGGAAGTTCTCCTGGATGATATTCTGAAGAGTATTTTCCAACTTGGTTCCATTTTCCCCCTCACTTTCAGGCATCCCAATCAGACGTAGGTTTGGTCTTTCCACATAATCCCATACTTCTTGCAGACTTTGTTCATTTCTTTTTCTTCTTTTTTCTTTAGACTTCTCTTCTCGCTTCATTTCATTCATTTGATCCTCAATGGCTGATACTGTTTCTTCCAGTTGATAGTCACTTACTGAAGCTTGTGCATTTGTCACATATTTCTTGTGTCATGGTTTTTATCTCTGTCAGTTAGTTTATGGCCTTCTCTGCATTGGTTATTCTAGTTATCCATTCTTCCATTCTTTTTTCAAGATTTTTAGTTTCTTTGTGCTAGGTATGTAATTCCTCCTTTAGCTCTGAGAAGTTTGATGGACTGAAGCCTTCTTCTCTCATTTCATCAAAGTCATTCTCTGACCAGCTTTGATCCGTTGCTGGGGATGAGCTGCGCTCCTTTGCAGGGGGAGATTCGCTCTTATTTTTTGAATTTCCAGCTTTTCTGCCCTGCTTCTTCCCCATCTTTGTGGTTTTATCTGCCTCCAGTCTTTGATGATGGTGCCATACTGATGGGGTTTTGGTATAGGTGTTCTTCCTGTTTGATAGTTTTCCTTCTAATAGTCAGGACCCTCAGCTGTAGGTCTGTTGGAGATTGCTTGAGGTCCACTCTAGACCCTATTTGCCTGGGTATCAGCAGCAGAGGTTGCAGAAGATAGAATATTGCTGAACAACGAGTGTCTGATTCTTGCTTTGGAAGCTTCTTCTCAGGGGTGTACCCTGCCATGTGAGGTGTGGGGTGTCAGTCTGCCCCTAGTGGGGGATGTCTCCCAGTTAGGCTACTCAGGGATCAGGGACCCACTTGAGCAGGCAGTCTGTCTGTTCTCAGATCTCAACCTCAGTGTTGGGAGATCCACTGCTCTCTTCAAAGCTGTCAGACAGGGTCATTTGCATCTGCAGAGGTTTCTGCTGCTTTTTTTGTTTGCTTGTTTAGCTGTGCCCTGTCCCCAGAGGTGGAGTCTATAGAGACAGGCAGGCCTCCTTGAGCTGCAGTGGGCTCCACCCAGTTTGAGCTTCCCGGAGGCTTTGTTTACCTACTTAAGCCTCAGCAATGGTGGGCGCCCCTCCCCCAGCCTCGCTGCCACCTTGCAGTTAGATCTCAGACTGCTGTGCTAGCAATGAGGGAGGCTCTGTGGGCGTGGGGACCCACCAGGCCAGGTGTGGGACAAAGTCTCCTGGTGTGCTGTTTGCTAAGACCCTTTGTAAAGCACAGTATTGGGGTGGGAGTTACCTGATTTTCCACGTGTTGTGTATCTCAGTTCCCCTGGCTAGGAAAAGGGATTCCCTTCCCCTTGTGCTTCCCAGGTGAGGTGATGCCTCGCCCTGCTTCAGCTCTAGCTGGTCGGGCTGCAGCAGCTGACCAGCACCGATTGTCCAGCACTCCCTAGGGAGATGAACCCAGTACCTCAGTTGAAAATGCAGAAATCACCCGTCTTCTGTGTCGCTTGTGCTGGGAGCTGGAGACTGGAGCTGTTCCTATTCGGCCATCTTGCTCCACCCCTCTTAGTTGCTTTTGTTACATGAATTTTAAATAGTTTTGTTTCTCATTTAGGAGTGTTTCTAGTGAAGACAATAAAATCCAGTTGACTCAAGTGAAAATGAAATGTATCACCTCCTGAAAACAACATAAAAAGAGTACTCCAGGGTCAGCTTTATTCAGGGCTTACATAATATACTCAAGGTTTATTCCTTGACTGAATTTTGTGTAAATTCAGTTTTGAGACTTCATCTATGTGCTACTGACACAGAGAGGTTCATGTTTCAATTTCATTCTGCCTAATGTAAAAACTTGTTTACCAGTAGTTCAAAAGGAAGTTCTAAAATTACTCTTTTTCTTTGGCTCTGATTGACATATTTGGGGTAACAGATTTATCCTCTACTATTGGTGTACTCATTAACTGTGAGTTTAGCCTTGGTTAGTCATTCTCAGTTTACTGTGCTTGATAAAACACAGGTTGCTGCATCTCAACCTATAGTTTTGGCTTATCAGTCTGGGATAAGACCAAAGAATATGCATTTCTGACAAGTTCCCGGTATTCAAACTTTAAGAACTACTCATCTTACTCTTGTGCTATACCCCTGAATGCCATGATCGTGTTGATCATGTAGGCTTTCTTGGGTCACCTGCTCCATCTTTACTCAATATCTTTTTTCAAATATCATCTTTTCAATCAGTTTATGTTAATCACCCTATTTAAAATTGCAGCACACATCCCACAATTCCTAATGATCCCATCACCCTTCTCTTTTTATTTAAACTATATCGTTAATGTATATATGTCTGTTGTTTATTATCTCTGTTACCCCCTTCACACTCAAATTAGTTGTGTAAGCTCATCATGGCAGGAATTTGTTTGTTGTTTGCTTTTAATGCTCCCTAGCACCTAGAGTACTGTCTGGCAAATGTGACATACAAAGCCATGTGTTAAGTGGAGGAATGAATAGATTGCTTGCCAATGAAGAATGACCCCTCCCAAGCTTAATCGGAATGCTATCTCCATGAGTCTGAAAAAGGATGGTTGTTAGGCCCTTACAAAATAAATACATCCCAGCTTGACCTACATTATCAGCTTTTTATCTCAGCAAATACGAGTGAGTGTTTAATGTCTTCTGCTTTGTAGTGTTAATTAAAAATACAAAGTGAACAAAAGTTATTTTGTGTATCGTATTTGACTATTTTGTACTGTCCTTGTTTTTTTAAAAAATCAATGACATTGATTTGTATACAATCTGTGTCCTTTTCTGCTTTCCATAACTAAAATCCCTGTAAATACACTTTATTCCTTTGATTTTCTTTTTGTGTGTGTGAATTTTCACAGACTGTGCTCTATATTGATGTCTCTGGTTTTGATAGAGACAAGAAGCAGAGAAATCCTAGGTGAATAGGTCTTTGATGAGGGTGAGGGCCCCACCCTCAAGCTGAAAATCCTGATACCATGGCCCAAAATGAGAATTTACATTCCTGTTTTCCCATTCAAATGTTGCCTTTTCCAAAACCACCCCTGGTACACCCCACCCAACATCCTGTGCCCATAAAAACGCCAGGTTCAGCCAGTAGAGAAAGGAGAAGCAGCTGGACAATGGAGACTAGAGTTGAATGTCAGAGAAGTGGCTCAACTTCAGAGGAACAGCTTGATGGCATAGCTTGAGAAAGAAGTCCAACCAGAAATGGCCAGACTTCAGGGAAAGATTACCTTCCCACCCCATGTCCCTTTTTAGCTTCCCTTCCCACTGAGAGCCACTTTCATGGACAATAAAATCCCCTATGTTGATTATCTTCAATTCGTTTGTGTGACCTCATTTTTCCTGGACTCTGGACAAAAACTTTGGTGCCACGAGTGCAGGTGCAAAAGGCTGTCACATTGACCCAGTAAGCTGTTAACACTTGAGCCGTCCATAGACAGCAGAAAAGAGTAGTGTAACACTTCTTCTGGGGCTACAGGAGTCATGGACAACCCACCTAGATGCCGCTGCAGGGCCAGTAAAGAGTTCACTCCTGCTGGTGCCCAAAAGCGCTTGCCCTGGCTCCTGCACCCACTCACCTATGTGCTCCCCATCCCATGAGGAGTGGAGCACAGCAGGTCCCAGTGAGGTGAGTGGAATTTGCCCTTGCCAGCACTGAAGAGGCCAGCAATTTCCAGCGACCTTGCTCTCCAGTTCTCACCTGGTTTAGCTCCATGCATCTTCATTCTATTTCTATAAAAAATAAGAATATTTTTTATGCAATATAATTTTTGTTTATTTTCAGCTATTTCTTTCCTTAGATTTTCCTTCTTTTTTGGTTATCCTATGATCATTTTTTTCTTAGTATTTCATAGTGTACTGTATTCATCCAACTGTTTCATATACTTTAAAACTCATTTTATTTAAATAAATTTTCACTTAGAACTTTCTTCTATTTCTTAGAATAATGTAATTTTCTAACATGCATTTTCCATGTGTAGAGAATAATAGATGAAGAATTTAGAATAGAGACTAAACAATGGCATTTCTGAGATGATAAAACAATGTATTTTTGGAATTAAAAGAAGGGAAGCATAGTTTGAGCATATGGAGCCTGAGATACAGTTGCATATGTAGAAAGTAGCCAAACTGTGTATACTGCTGTAGGACTTATGAAATCCTACATTGTTAAAGAGGGGGCTTTATCTCAGCCCTTGATTAATTCAAGAATACTTAGTTTATTGGAAGTAATCTAGAACACTAAGCGCCTTTGTGGGGGGTATCTTATCTTACCAAATATCTAGTGTTGTCCACTATTTTATGTAGCCATGCACCCTCTACCTTCATATAAAGATAAGTAGGTTACCTCAGGAGGCAATCTTTCTGACTTAAACTGAAGCACCATGGATCACAAGTATGTGTTATGCGATGTGGTGAACTAATGTTTATTTATTCATTCTTAATTATCAATTTATTTCACTATTCCTCTATTTTAGGTCACTGCCTTGTTATTCTTCTGGTTTTTCTTTTGTTAGATAAAATAGTTATGCTATGACTATAGTAGTTAAAACATCTTACTTATAGTTGCTCAGAGTCTAGCGTTTTTTCTTTTTGAGTGAGTTCTCAGGCCTTCGACTCAAAGGCAGCATTTAACATTCCACCATTGGAGAGCAGCACGGCTAGCTTGCAATTTGGAAATTCTAACATTGTTTTATTCTGTCTCATATCCTCAAACACCAAGGCCTTGTTATTTCAAACAAAATACCCTTCGTAGGAATTTTCAAGGCATTAATGCTTTCTTAAACAAAATCTAATCTCACTCACAAATGGAAGTGTATTTTATTGACTTTCCATGACTTGACTGAAGACTTCATTCTATGAAGTTTTTTTTTATTTATTTTTTATTTTTTTATTTTTATTTATTTTTATTATACTTTAAGTTCTAGAGTACATGTGCATAATGTGCAGGTTTGTTACATATGTATACTTGTGCCATGTTGGTGTGCTGCACCCATCAACTCGTCAGCACCCATCAATTCATCATTTATATCATGTGTAACTCCCCAATGCAATCCCTCCCCCCTCCCCCCTCCCCATGATAGGCCCCAGTGTGTGATGTTCGTCTTCCCGAGTCCAAGTGATCTCATTGTTCAGTTCCCACCTATGAGTGAGAACATGCGGTGTTTGGTTTTCTGTTCTTGTGATAGTTTGCTAAGAATGATGGTTTCCAGCTGCGTCCATGTCCCTACAAAGGATGCAAACTCATCCTTTTTTACGGCTGCATAGTGTTCCATGGTGTATATGTGCCACATTTTCTTAATCCAGTCTGTCACTGATGGACATTTGGGTTGATTCCAAGTCTTTGCTATTGTGAATAGTGCCACAATAAACATACGTGTGCATGTGTCTTTGTAGTAGAATAATTTATAATCCTTTGGGTATATACCCAGTAGGGGGATGGCTGGGTCATATGGTACATCTAGTTCTAGATCCTTGAGGAATCGCCATACTGTTTTCCATAATGGTTGAACTAGTTTACAATCCCACCAACAGTGTAAAAGTGTTCCTATTTCTCCACATCCTCTCCAACACCTGTTGTTTCCTGACTTTTTAAAGATTGCCATTCTAACTGGTGTGAGATGGTATCTCATTGTGGTTTTGATTTGCATTTCTCTGATGGCGAGTGATGATGAGCATTTTTTCATGTGCCTGTTGGCTGTATGAATGTCTTCTTTTGAGAAATGTCTGTTCATATCCTTTCCCCACTTTTGGATGGGGTTGTTTGTTTTTTTCTTGTATATTTGTTTGAGTTCTTTGTAGATTTTGGAAATTAGCCCTTTGTCAGATGAGTAGATTACAAAAATTTTCTCCCATTCTGTAGGTTGCCTGTTCACTCTGATGGTAGTTTCTTTTGCTGTGCAGAAGCTCTTTAGTTTAATTAGATCCCATTTGTCAATTTTGGCTTTTGCTGCTGTTGCTTTTGGTGTTTTAGACATGAAGTCCTTGCCCATGCCTATGTCCTGAATGGTACTACCTAGATTTTCTTCTAGAGTTTTTATGGTATTAGGTCTAACATTTAAGTCTCTAATCCATCTTGAATTAATCTTCGTATAAGGAGTAAGGAAAGGATCCAGTTTCAGCTTTCTACTTATGGCTAGCCAATTTTCCCAGCACCATTTATTAAATAGGGAATCCTTTCCCCATTTCTTGTTTCTCTCAGGTTTGTCAAAGATCAGATGGCTGTAGATGTGTGGTATTATTTCTGAAGACCCTGTTGTGTTCCATTGGTCTATATCTCTGTTTTGGTACCAGTACCATGCTGTTTTGGTTACTGTAGCCTTGTAGTATAGTTTGAAGTCAGGTAGCGTGACGCCTCCAGCTTTGTCCTTTTGACTGAGGATCGTCTTGGCAATACGGGCTCTTTTTTGGTTCCATATGAACTTTAAAGCAGTTTTTTCCAATTCGGTGAAGAAACTCATTGGTAGCTTGATGGGGATGGCATTGAATCTACAAATTACCTTGGGCAGTATGGCCATTTTCATGATATTGATTCTTCCTATCCATGAGCATGGTATGTTCTTCCATTTGTTTGTGTCCTCTATTATTTCACTGAGCAGTGGTTTGTAGTTCTCCTTGAAGAAGTCCTTTACATCCCTTGTAAGTTGGATTCCTAGGTATTTTACTCTCTTTGAAGCAATTGTGAATGGAAGTTCATTCCTGATTTGGCTCTCTGCTTGTCTGTTACTGGTGTATAAGAATGCTTGTGATTTTTGCACATTAATTTTGTATCCTGAGACTTTGCTGAAGTTGCTTATCAGCTTAAGGAGATTTTGGGC
>NW_022321746.1:0-2484 GCF_002776525.5 Piliocolobus tephrosceles | reverse complement strand
ATTGCCCTCCCACTCCTAGAAAAGCCGCTCTCTGCCATTGAGCCACGCGGCCTTCTTGCAGCCCCACTCCTGTCGGGATGTCGGGACTGTGGGAAGTCCGTCCGAGAGCCCCACGGGGGGACTCTGCCGGCCTCCTTTGCCGGAGGCCGACAGACTTCTCCCGCACACCTTAGGTTACCAAAATAAACTGTGCAGTTTTGCTGTTACACTTGCCTACCCGCTGGTTCTTTTGCGCCCGCTGGGCTGGTCTTAGAAAAAACAAGACAGATGGTGCCGAACCCGGGAGGAGACCCCTCCTCAGGGCCCCCAGGGTCCGGGGAGCCTCCTCCTCCTCCTTCCACGCCGCGGACGGACCAGGACCTGAGACCCGCTTCGCTCACTCTCACGGCCTCTCTGGGGTAAGTGCCCTTGTCTCCTCTTTACCTCCCTCGGCCAGAAATCCTGCGCGGGTCCGAGGTCCATTTTGAGCCACCAAGTGGCTTGGGAGAGCCTTGCAGGACGGAGACGTCCGCCTGAAGGTACTCTCCACTTTGGCTCCATGAGCCTCCAGTCTGTCTCTGCTGGTTCCAAAGGACGCTTTGAAGCCAGGCAGAGATCCACTTCCATTTCCATTGTGTCCATTGTGTCCCTCGGCCAAAATCCTGCGCAGGTCCGAGGTCCATTTTGAGCCACCAAGTGGCTTGGAAGCCACCACGTGGCTTCGGAGAGCCTTGCAGGACGGAGACGTCCGCCTGAAGGTACTCTCCACTTTGGCTTCAAGAGCCTCCAGTCTGTCTCTGCTGGTTCCAAAGGACGCTTTGAAGCCAGGCAGAGATCCACTTCCATTTCCATTGTGTCCATTGTGTGTCGGTAAAGAGGAAACAAATGGGAAACCCCCAGTCCAAATTTCCAAAGAGCACCCCCTTAGGGTGCCTCCTAGCCAATTTAAAAACCTTACAGCTTGAACAAGAACTTAGGAGGAAGCGGTTAATTTTCCTTTCCACTGTGGCGTGATCGACCTCAGCAATTTCTGCCAGCGGCTAGGCAAGTGGTCCGAAATTTACATACAAGGCTTTTAGGCCTTAGGCTCTCGTCCCTATACTCCTTCTCTCCCCGCTCTCCCCACCCCCTCCCTTCCTGCCCAGACTCCTCCTCCTCCCCCCATCCAGACTCCTCCTTCCTCCTCCTTATCTACTAGTAATCCACTGGGTCCCGTGCCTCCTTCGGGGCCCCCAACTGGCTGTCTTGAGTCCCCTATCTCTGCCCACACCCTCCTACAGTGTTAGCACCTTTGCGAGAGGTGGCTGGGGCGGAGGGGGTAGTCAGAGTACATGTCCCTTTTTCATTGGCCGATCTTTCCACCATTTTGGCGTCTTATTTCTCAATCAGCTCCTGACATTCGTAAAAAACTTCAAAAGGTAGAGGATGGTCCTCAGACACCAATACAAGACCTGGTTAAATTAGCCTTTAAGGTCTATAGCTCCAGAGAGGAGACGGCAAGCTTGCCTTGAACAGAAGGTTCAGCTCCTAGCAGCGGCTTTACAGCCCAGTCGTAACCCCAGACCAGAGAGCACATACCCCACAGACTCCAAGGCCACGAAAGGAGCCTGCTATAAGTGTGGCAAGGCGGGACACTATGCCAACAGGTGTCCGCAGGGTCCCCGAGTCCCAACGCAGCCTTGCTATAAGTGCAAGGCATCAGGACATTAGGCCAGTGAATGTCCTAACCCTCGTCCACCAGCAACCCCCTGCCCTGCTTGCCAGCAGGGAGGAAACTGGAAGTCTGATTGCCCCACCCTGAGAACAGGTGCCGCGCCTCCACGTGACCCCCTTTCCCAGGATCCTGGGAGCTCCTTCCAGCTCCTACATCTGGACGATGACAACTGAAGGTGCCGAGACTCGGGGACCCCCATCACCTTCGCCAAGCCGCGGGTAACTCTCCTGGTAGCGGGTAAGACAATTACTTTTTTAATCAACAGCGAGGCTACCTATTCTGTTTTGCCGTCCTTCTCTGGACCTAGCCTTCCATCCAATATCTCTGTAGTAGGAGTAAGTGGAAAGCCATCCACTCCATGAAAAACTCCACCCCTTAATTGCTGCCTGGCCAACAACAAGTACTTTGCGCACTCATTCCTCATTCCCAACTAAAAAGGGCCCCTACGGAAAGCAATCAGTGGAAATCAGTTTGGCTTTCCCCCACTCGCCTCAAACTTACTAAATTTTCTTAACTATCTCATACTCCCCAACCTTGCCAGGACTATCCTTCTGGGTTTTGCCCATATTCCAACAAATGCTTCCATTCCTCATTCCTATACTAATACTGTGCCTTATTTTATTTTTCATCCGTGCGTCCAAATACCAACCATGGGCCCTGACCTTAACGACGCCCCTTAACAGCAGGAAGTAGCCAGACAGACCACGGCGCCCCTTTATCACTATTATCAATAAAAGGTTGGACTGTTTGGACGAACGGAGGCAAGATGGTGCACTTCCGGGTTCTTCATC
>NW_022321745.1:0-2677 GCF_002776525.5 Piliocolobus tephrosceles | reverse complement strand
GATGAAGAACCCGGAAGTGCACCATCTTGCCTCCGTTCGTCCAAACAGTCCAACCTTTTATTGATAATAGTGATAAAGGGGCGCCGTGGTCTGTCTGGCTACTTCCTGCTGTTAAGGGGCGTCGTTAAGGTCAGGGCCCATGGTTGGTATTTGGACGCACGGATGAAAAATAAAATAAGGCACAGTATTAGTATAGGAATGAGGAATGGAAGCATTTGTTGGAATATGGGCAAAACCCAGAAGGATAGTCCTGGCAAGGTTGGGGAGTATGAGATAGTTAAGAAAATTTAGTAAGTTTGAGGCGAGTGGGGGAAAGCCAAACTGATTTCCACTGATTGCTTTCCGTAGGGGCCCTTTTTAGTTGGGAATGAGGAATGAGTGCGCAAAGTACTTGTTGTTGGCCAGGCAGCAATTAAGGGGTGGAGTTTTTCATGGAGTGGATGGCTTTCCACTTACTCCTACTACAGAGATATTGGATGGAAGGCTAGGTCCAGAGAAGGACGGCAAAACAGAATAGGTAGCCTCGCTGTTGATTAAAAAAGTAATTGTCTTACCCGCTACCAGGAGAGTTACCCGCGGCTTGGCGAAGGTGATGGGGGTCCCCGAGTCTCGGCACCTTCAGTTGTCATCGTCCAGATGTAGGAGCTGGAAGGAGCTCCCAGGATCCTGGGAAAGGGGGTCACGTGGAGGCGCGGCACCTGTTCTCAGGGTGGGGCAATCAGACTTCCAGTTTCCTCCCTGCTGGCAAGCAGGGCAGGGGGTTGCTGGTGGACGAGGGTTAGGACATTCACTGGCCTAATGTCCCGATGCCTTGCACTTATAGCAAGGCCGCGTTGGGACTCGGGGACCTTGCGGACACCTGTTGGCATAGTGTCCTGCCTTGCCGCACTTATAGCAGGCAGGCTTCTTTTGTAGCTTTGGAGTCTGCGGGGTGTGTGCTCTCTGGCCTGGGGTTACGACTGGGCTGTAAAGCCGCTGCTAGGAGCTGAACCTTCCGTTCAAGGCGAGCCTGCCATCTCCTCTCTGGAGCTATAGACCTTAAAGGCTAATTTAACCAGGTCTTGTATTGGTGTCTGAGGACCATCCTCTACCTTTTGAAGTTTTTACGAATGTCAGGAGCTGATTGAGAAATGAAATAAGACGCCAAAATGGTGGCCCCTGTTGGGGAGGCCGGATCTAACCGGGTATACTGGGTTAGAACTTCAGTCAGTTTAGGGTAGAGGTTAGGATAACCTGGAGGTCATGCCAAGTTAAGTCATAGGCCTGACAAAGGTGTCTAAATTCCTTTATGTATATGGTAGGATTAGCTGAGAAATCACCTAAACGCTTCTCAATTTTGGAAAGATCGGCCAATGAAAAAGGGACGTGTACTCTGACTACCCCCTCCGCCCCAGCCACCTCTCGCAAAGGTGCTAACACTGTAGGAGGGTGTGGGCAGAGATAGGGGACTCAAGACAGCCAGTTGGGGGCCCCGAAGGAGGCACGGGACCCAGTGGATTACTAGTAGATAAGGAGGAGGAAGGAGGAGTCTGGATGGGGGGAGGAGGAGGAGTCTGGGCAGGAAGGGAGGGGGTGGGGAGAGCGGGGAGAGAAGGAGTATAGGGACGAGAGCCTAAGGCCTAAAAGCCTTGTATGTAAATTTCGGACCACTTGCCTAGCCGCTGGCAGAAATTGCTGAGGTCGATCACGCCACAGTGGAAAGGAAAATTAACCGCTTCCTCCTAAGTTCTTGTTCAAGCTGTAAGGTTTTTAAATTGGCTAGGAGGCACCCTAAGGGGGTGCTCTTTGGAAATTTGGACTGGGGGTTTCCCATTTGTTTCCTCTTTACCGACACACAATGGACACAATGGAAATGGAAGTGGATCTCTGCCTGGCTTCAAAGCGTCCTTTGGAACCAGCAGAGACAGACTGGAGGCTCTTGAAGCCAAAGTGGAGAGTACCTTCAGGCGGACGTCTCCGTCCTGCAAGGCTCTCCGAAGCCACGTGGTGGCTTCCAAGCCACTTGGTGGCTCAAAATGGACCTCGGACCTGCGCAGGATTTTGGCCGAGGGACACAATGGACACAATGGAAATGGAAGTGGATCTCTGCCTGGCTTCAAAGCGTCCTTTGGAACCAGCAGAGACAGACTGGAGGCTCATGGAGCCAAAGTGGAGAGTACCTTCAGGCGGACGTCTCCGTCCTGCAAGGCTCTCCCAAGCCACTTGGTGGCTCAAAATGGACCTCGGACCCGCGCAGGATTTCTGGCCGAGGGAGGTAAAGAGGAGACAAGGGCACTTACCCCAGAGAGGCCGTGAGAGTGAGCGAAGCGGGTCTCAGGTCCTGGTCCGTCCGCGGCGTGGAAGGAGGAGGAGGAGGCTCCCCGGACCCTGGGGGCCCTGAGGAGGGGTCTCCTCCCGGGTTCGGCACCATCTGTCTTGTTTTTTCTAAGACCAGCCCAGCGGGCGCAAAAGAACCAGCGGGTAGGCAAGTGTAACAGCAAAACTGCACAGTTTATTTTGGTAACCTAAGGTGTGCGGGAGAAGTCTGTCGGCCTCCGGCAAAGGAGGCCGGCAGAGTCCCCCCGTGGGGCTCTCGGACGGACTTCCCACAGTCCCGACATCCCGACAGGAGTGGGGCTGCAAGAAGGCCGCGTGGCTCAATGGCAGAGAGCGGCTTTTCTAGGAGTGGGAGGGCAAT
>NW_022321744.1:0-4796 GCF_002776525.5 Piliocolobus tephrosceles | reverse complement strand
CAAATGGTATTTTTGGTCCTAGATCCTTGAGGAATTGCCAGATTGTCTTCTACAATGGTTGAACTAATTTACACTTCCATCAACAGTGTAAAAGCGTTCCTATTTCTCCACAGCCTCACCGGCATCTGTTGTTTCCTGACTTTTTATTAATTGCCATTCTGACTGGTATGAGATGGTATCTCACTGTGGTTTTGATTTGCATTTCTGTAATGACCAGTGATGATAAACTTTTTTTCATATGTTTGTTGGCCACATAAATGTCATATTTTGATAAGTGTCTGTTCATATCCTTTGCCCACCTTTTGATAGGGGTTTTTTATTTTTCTTGCAAATTTGTTTAAGTTCTTTGTAGATTCTGGATATTAGACCTTTGTCAAATGGGTAGCTTGCAAAAATTTTCTGCCATTCTGTAGGTCACCTGTTCACTCTGATGATAGTTTATTTTGCTGTGCAGAAGCTCTTTAGTTTGATTAGATCCCATTTGTCAATTTTGGCTTTTGTTGCAATTACTTTTGGTGTTTTAGTCTTGCAGTCGTTGCCCATGTCTATGTCCTGAATGGTATTGCCTAGGTTATCTTCTAGGGATTTTTGTGTTGTTTTGTTTTGTTTTGTTTTTGAGACAGAGTTTCACTCTTGTTGCCCAGGCTGGAGCACAATAGTGCAATCTCAGCTCACTGCAACCTCCGTCTCCAGGGTTCAAGCAGTTCTCATGCCTCAGCCTCCCAAGTAGCTGGGACTACAGGCACATGCCACCACGCCCAGCTGATTTTTGTATTTTTAAAAGAGATGGGGTTTTTACCATGTTGGCCAGGCTGGTCTTGAACTCTTGACTTCAGGTGATCCACCCACCTCAGCCTCCCAAAGTGCTAGGATTACAGGCATGAACCACTACACCTGGCATCTTCTAGGGCTTTTATGGTTTGGGGTTTTACATTTAAGTCTTTAATCCATCTTGAGTTAATTTTTGTATAAGGTATAAGGAAGGGGTCCAGTTTCTGCTTTCTGCATATGGCTAGCCAGTTTCCCCAGCACTATTTATTAAATAGGGAATCCTTTCCCCATTGGTGGTTTTTGTCAGGTTTGTCAAAGATCAGATGGTTGTAGATGTGTGGCGTTATTTCTGAGGTCTCTGTTCTGTTCCGTTGGTCTGTTTATCTGTTTTAGTACCAGTACCATGCTGTTTTGGTTACTGTAGGCTTGTAGTATAGTTTGAAGTCAGGTAGTGTGAGCCTCCAGCTTTGTTCTTTTTCCTTAGGATTGTCTTGGCTATGCGGGCTTTTTTTTTGGTTGCATATGAAGTTTAAAGTAGTTTTTTCTAGCTCTGCAAAGAAAGTCAATGATAGCTTGATGGGAATAGCATTGAATCTATAAATTATTTGGGGCAGTATGGCCATTTTCACTATATTGATTCTTCCTATCCATGAGCGTGGAATGTTTTTCTATTTGTTTGTGTCCTCTCTTATTTCCTTAAGCAGTTGTTTGTAGTTCTCCTTGAAGAGGTCCTTCATATCTTTTGTAAGTTGTATTCCTAGGTATTTTATTTTCTTTGTAGCAATTGTGAATTGGAGTTCACTCATGATTTGGCTCTCTGCTTGTCTATTATTGGTGTATAGGAATGCTTGTGATGTTTGCACATTGATTTTGTATCCTGAGACTTTGCTGAAGTTGGTTATCAGCTTAAGGAGTTTTTGGTCTAAGACAATGGGGTTTTCTAAATATACAATCATGTCATCTGCAAACAGAGACAATTTAACTTCCTCTCTTCCTGTTTGAATACCCATTATTTCTTTCTCTTGCCTGATTGCCCTTGCCAGAACTTCCAGTACTATGTTGAATAGGAGTGGTGAGAGAGGGCATCCTTATCTTGTGCCGGTTTTCAAACAGAATGCTTCCAGCTTTTGCCCATTCAGTATGATATTGACTATGGGTTTGCCATAAATAGCTCTTATTATTTTGAGATATGTTCCATCAAAATCCTAGTTTATTGAGAGTTTTTAGCATGAAGGGATGATGAATTTTATTGAAGGTCTTTTCTGCATCTATTTAGATAATCACGTGGTTTTTTGTCATTGGTTCTGTTTATATGATGAATTACGTTTATTGATTTGTGTATGTTGAACCAGTCTTGCATCCCAGGGATGAAGCTGAATTGATCATGGTAGATAAGCTTTTTGATGTGCTGCTGGATTCGGTTTGCCAGTATTTTATTGAGGATTTTTGCATCGATGTTCTTCAGGAATATTGGCCTAAAATTTTCTTTTTTTGTTGTGTCTCTGCCAGGTTTTGCTATAAGGATGATGCTGGCCTCATAAAGTGAGCTAGGGAGGAGTCCCTCTTTTTCTATTGTTTGGAATAGTTTCAGAAGGAATGGTACCAGCTCCTCTTTATACCTCTGGTAGAATTCAGCTGTGAATCCATCTGGTCCTGGGCTTTTTTTGGTTGGTAGGCTATTAATTACTGCCTCAATTTCAGAATTTGTTATTGGTCTATTCAGGGATTCGAATTCTTGCTGGTTTAGTATTGGGAGGGTGTATGTGTCCAGGAATTTATCCATGTCTTCTAGATTTTCTAGTTTACTGGCTTAGAGGTGTTTATAGTATTCTCTGATGGTAGTTTGTATTTCTGTGAGGTCGGTGGTGATATCCCCTTTATCATTTTGTATTGTGTCTATTTGATTTTCTCTCTTTTCTTCTTTATTAGTCTAGCTAGTGGTTCATCTATTTTGTTAATCTAAAAAAAAAAAAAACAGCTCCTTGATTCATTGATTTTTTTGAAGGGTTTTTCCTGTCTCTATCTCCTTCAGTTCTGCTCTGATCTGAGTTATTTCTCGTCTTCTGCTAGCTTTTGAATTTGTTTGCTCTTGCTTCTCTAGTTATTTTAATTGTGATGTTAGGGTGTCAATCCTAGATCTTTCCAGCTCTCTGATGTGGGCATTTAGGGCTATAATTTTGCCTCTTAACACTGCTTTAGCTATGTCCCAGAGATTCTGGCATGTTGTCTCTTCATTCTCATTGGTTTCAAAGAACTTCTTTATTTCTGCCTTCATTTTGTTATTTACCCAGTATTCATTCAGGAGCAGTTGTTCAATTTCCATGTAGTTGTGCAGTTTTGAATGTGTTTCTTAATCCTGAGTTCTAATTTGATTGCACTGTGGTCTGAGAGACCATTATGATTTCTGTTCTTTTGCATTTGCTGAGGAATGTTTTACTTCCAATTATGTGGTCAATTTTAGAATAAATGCTATGTGGTGCTGAGAAGAATGTATATTCTGTTGATTTGGGGTGGAGAGTTCTGTAGATGTCTATTAGGTCCACTTGGTCCAGAGTTGAGTTCAAGTCCTGAATATCCTTGTCACTTTTCTGTCTTGTTGATCTAACATATTGGCAGTGGGATATTAAAGTCTCCCACTATTATTGTGCAGAAGTCTAAGTTTCTTAGTAGGTCTCTGAAAACTTGTTTTATGAATCTGGATGCATATATATTTAGGATAGTTAGCTCTTGTTGCATTGATCCCTTTATCATTATGTAATGCCCTTCTTTGTCTTTTTTGATCTTTGTTGGTTTAAAGTCTGTTTTATCAGAGACTAGGATTGCAACTCCTGCTTTTTTTCTTTTTCTTTCCATTTGCTTGGTAAACATTCTCCATCCCTTTATTTTGAGCCTATGTGTGTCTTTGTATGTGAGATAAGTCTCCTAAATACAGCCCACCAATGGGTCTTGACGCTTTGTCCAATTTGACAGTCTGTGTCTTTTAATTGGGGCATTTAGCCCATTTCCATTTCAGGTTAATATTGTTATGTGTGAATTTGATCCTGTCATCATGACACTAGCTGGTTATTTTGCACATTCGTTGATGCAGTTTCTTCATAGTGTCATTGGTCTTTATATTTTGGTATGTTTTTGCAGCGGCTGGCACCGGTTTTTTCTTTCCATATTTAGTGCTTCATTCAGGAGCTCTTGTAAGGCAGGCCTGGTGGTGACAAAATCCCTCAGCATTTGCTTGTTTGGAAAGGGTTTTAGTTCTCCCTTCACTTATAAACTTTAGTTTGGCTGGATGTGAAATTCTGGGTTGAAATTTCTTTTCTTTAAGAATGTTGAATATTGCCCCCCGCCTACTTTCTTTTGGCTTGTAGCGTTTCTGCAGAGAGAACCACTGTTAGTCTGATGGGCTTCCATTCATAGGTAACCTGACCTTTCTATCTGGCTGCCCTTAATATTTTTTCCTTCATTTCAACCTTGGAGAATCTGACAATTCTTGGGGTTGCTTTTCTTGAGGAGTGTCTTAGTGGTATTCTTTGTATTTCCTGAATTTGAATGTTGGCCTGTCTTGCTAAGTTGGGGAAGTTCTCCTGGATAATATCCTGAAGTGTGTTTTCCAATTTGGTTCCATTCTCCCTGTCACTTTCAGGAACTCCAATCAAACGTAGGTTTGGTCTTTCACATAGTCCCATATTTCTTGGAGGCTTTGTTGTTCATTTTAGTTCCTTTTTCTCTAATCTTGTCTTCATGCCTTATTTCAGTAATTTGATCTTCAATCTCTGATATCCTTTCTTCTGCTTGATTGATTTGGCTATTGATACTCGTGTATGCTTCACAAAGTTCTTGTGCTTTGTTTTGCAGCTCCATCAGGTCATTAATATTTCTCTCTAAAGTAGTTACTATAGTTAGCAGTTCCTTTTACCAAGGTTCTTAGCTTCCTTGCACTGGGTTAGAACATGCTCCTTTAGCTCTGAGGAGTTTGTTATTACCCAAATGGTATTTTTGGTCCTAGATCCTTGAGGAATTGCCAGATTGTC
>NW_022321743.1:0-4796 GCF_002776525.5 Piliocolobus tephrosceles | reverse complement strand
GACAATCTGGCAATTCCTCAAGGATCTAGGACCAAAAATACCATTTGGGTAATAACAAACTCCTCAGAGCTAAAGGAGCATGTTCTAACCCAGTGCAAGGAAGCTAAGAACCTTGGTAAAAGGAACTGCTAACTATAGTAACTACTTTAGAGAGAAATATTAATGACCTGATGGAGCTGCAAAACAAAGCACAAGAACTTTGTGAAGCATACACGAGTATCAATAGCCAAATCAATCAAGCAGAAGAAAGGATATCAGAGATTGAAGATCAAATTACTGAAATAAGGCATGAAGACAAGATTAGAGAAAAAGGAACTAAAATGAACAACAAAGCCTCCAAGAAATATGGGACTATGTGAAAGACCAAACCTACGTTTGATTGGAGTTCCTGAAAGTGACAGGGAGAATGGAACCAAATTGGAAAACACACTTCAGGATATTATCCAGGAGAACTTCCCCAACTTAGCAAGACAGGCCAACATTCAAATTCAGGAAATACAAAGAATACCACTAAGACACTCCTCAAGAAAAGCAACCCCAAGAATTGTCAGATTCTCCAAGGTTGAAATGAAGGAAAAAATATTAAGGGCAGCCAGATAGAAAGGTCAGGTTACCTATGAATGGAAGCCCATCAGACTAACAGTGGTTCTCTCTGCAGAAACGCTACAAGCCAAAAGAAAGTAGGCGGGGGGCAATATTCAACATTCTTAAAGAAAAGAAATTTCAACCCAGAATTTCACATCCAGCCAAACTAAAGTTTATAAGTGAAGGGAGAACTAAAACCCTTTCCAAACAAGCAAATGCTGAGGGATTTTGTCACCACCAGGCCTGCCTTACAAGAGCTCCTGAATGAAGCACTAAATATGGAAAGAAAAAACCGGTGCCAGCCGCTGCAAAAACATACCAAAATATAAAGACCAATGACACTATGAAGAAACTGCATCAACGAATGTGCAAAATAACCAGCTAGTGTCATGATGACAGGATCAAATTCACACATAACAATATTAACCTGAAATGGAAATGGGCTAAATGCCCCAATTAAAAGACACAGACTGTCAAATTGGACAAAGCGTCAAGACCCATTGGTGGGCTGTATTTAGGAGACTTATCTCACATACAAAGACACACATAGGCTCAAAATAAAGGGATGGAGAATGTTTACCAAGCAAATGGAAAGAAAAAGAAAAAAAGCAGGAGTTGCAATCCTAGTCTCTGATAAAACAGACTTTAAACCAACAAAGATCAAAAAAGACAAAGAAGGGCATTACATAATGATAAAGGGATCAATGCAACAAGAGCTAACTATCCTAAATATATATGCATCCAGATTCATAAAACAAGTTTTCAGAGACCTACTAAGAAACTTAGACTTCTGCACAATAATAGTGGGAGACTTTAATATCCCACTGCCAATATGTTAGATCAACAAGACAGAAAAGTGACAAGGATATTCAGGACTTGAACTCAACTCTGGACCAAGTGGACCTAATAGACATCTACAGAACTCTCCACCCCAAATCAACAGAATATACATTCTTCTCAGCACCACATAGCATTTATTCTAAAATTGACCACATAATTGGAAGTAAAACATTCCTCAGCAAATGCAAAAGAACAGAAATCATAATGGTCTCTCAGACCACAGTGCAATCAAATTAGAACTCAGGATTAAGAAACACATTCAAAACTGCACAACTACATGGAAATTGAACAACTGCTCCTGAATGAATACTGGGTAAATAACAAAATGAAGGCAGAAATAAAGAAGTTCTTTGAAACCAATGAGAATGAAGAGACAACATGCCAGAATCTCTGGGACATAGCTAAAGCAGTGTTAAGAGGCAAAATTATAGCCCTAAATGCCCACATCAGAGAGCTGGAAAGATCTAGGATTGACACCCTAACATCACAATTAAAATAACTAGAGAAGCAAGAGCAAACAAATTCAAAAGCTAGCAGAAGACGAGAAATAACTCAGATCAGAGCAGAACTGAAGGAGATAGAGACAGGAAAAACCCTTCAAAAAAATCAATGAATCAAGGAGCTGTTTTTTTTTTTTTTAGATTAACAAAATAGATGAACCACTAGCTAGACTAATAAAGAAGAAAAGAGAGAAAATCAAATAGACACAATACAAAATGATAAAGGGGATATCACCACCGACCTCACAGAAATACAAACTACCATCAGAGAATACTATAAACACCTCTAAGCCAGTAAACTAGAAAATCTAGAAGACATGGATAAATTCCTGGACACATACACCCTCCCAATACTAAACCAGCAAGAATTCGAATCCCTGAATAGACCAATAACAAATTCTGAAATTGAGGCAGTAATTAATAGCCTACCAACCAAAAAAAGCCCAGGACCAGATGGATTCACAGCTGAATTCTACCAGAGGTATAAAGAGGAGCTGGTACCATTCCTTCTGAAACTATTCCAAACAATAGAAAAAGAGGGACTCCTCCCTAGCTCACTTTATGAGGCCAGCATCATCCTTATAGCAAAACCTGGCAGAGACACAACAAAAAAAGAAAATTTTAGGCCAATATTCCTGAAGAACATCGATGCAAAAATCCTCAATAAAATACTGGCAAACCGAATCCAGCAGCACATCAAAAAGCTTATCTACCATGATCAATTCAGCTTCATCCCTGGGATGCAAGACTGGTTCAACATACACAAATCAATAAACGTAATTCATCATATAAACAGAACCAATGACAAAAAACCACGTGATTATCTAAATAGATGCAGAAAAGACCTTCAATAAAATTCATCATCCCTTCATGCTAAAAACTCTCAATAAACTAGGATTTTGATGGAACATATCTCAAAATAATAAGAGCTATTTATGGCAAACCCATAGTCAATATCATACTGAATGGGCAAAAGCTGGAAGCATTCTGTTTGAAAACCGGCACAAGATAAGGATGCCCTCTCTCACCACTCCTATTCAACATAGTACTGGAAGTTCTGGCAAGGGCAATCAGGCAAGAGAAAGAAATAATGGGTATTCAAACAGGAAGAGAGGAAGTTAAATTGTCTCTGTTTGCAGATGACATGATTGTATATTTAGAAAACCCCATTGTCTTAGACCAAAAACTCCTTAAGCTGATAACCAACTTCAGCAAAGTCTCAGGATACAAAATCAATGTGCAAACATCACAAGCATTCCTATACACCAATAATAGACAAGCAGAGAGCCAAATCATGAGTGAACTCCAATTCACAATTGCTACAAAGAAAATAAAATACCTAGGAATACAACTTACAAAAGATATGAAGGACCTCTTCAAGGAGAACTACAAACAACTGCTTAAGGAAATAAGAGAGGACACAAACAAATAGAAAAACATTCCACGCTCATGGATAGGAAGAATCAATATAGTGAAAATGGCCATACTGCCCCAAATAATTTATAGATTCAATGCTATTCCCATCAAGCTATCATTGACTTTCTTTGCAGAGCTAGAAAAAACTACTTTAAACTTCATATGCAACCAAAAAAAAAGCCCGCATAGCCAAGACAATCCTAAGGAAAAAGAACAAAGCTGGAGGCTCACACTACCTGACTTCAAACTATACTACAAGCCTACAGTAACCAAAACAGCATGGTACTGGTACTAAAACAGATAAACAGACCAACGGAACAGAACAGAGACCTCAGAAATAACGCCACACATCTACAACCATCTGATCTTTGACAAACCTGACAAAAACCACCAATGGGGAAAGGATTCCCTATTTAATAAATAGTGCTGGGGAAACTGGCTAGCCATATGCAGAAAGCAGAAACTGGACCCCTTCCTTATACCTTATACAAAAATTAACTCAAGATGGATTAAAGACTTAAATGTAAAACCCCAAACCATAAAAGCCCTAGAAGATGCCAGGTGTAGTGGTTCATGCCTGTAATCCTAGCACTTTGGGAGGCTGAGGTGGGTGGATCACCTGAAGTCAAGAGTTCAAGACCAGCCTGGCCAACATGGTAAAAACCCCATCTCTTTTAAAAATACAAAAATCAGCTGGGCGTGGTGGCATGTGCCTGTAGTCCCAGCTACTTGGGAGGCTGAGGCATGAGAACTGCTTGAACCCTGGAGACGGAGGTTGCAGTGAGCTGAGATTGCACTATTGTGCTCCAGCCTGGGCAACAAGAGTGAAACTCTGTCTCAAAAACAAAACAAAACAAAACAACACAAAAATCCCTAGAAGATAACCTAGGCAATACCATTCAGGACATAGACATGGGCAACGACTGCAAGACTAAAACACCAAAAGTAATTGCAACAAAAGCCAAAATTGACAAATGGGATCTAATCAAACTAAAGAGCTTCTGCACAGCAAAATAAACTATCATCAGAGTGAACAGGTGACCTACAGAATGGCAGAAAATTTTTGCAAGCTACCCATTTGACAAAGGTCTAATATCCAGAATCTACAAAGAACTTAAACAAATTTGCAAGAAAAATAAAAAACCCCTATCAAAAGGTGGGCAAAGGATATGAACAGACACTTATCAAAATATGACATTTATGTGGCCAACAAACATATGAAAAAAAGTTTATCATCACTGGTCATTACAGAAATGCAAATCAAAACCACAGTGAGATACCATCTCATACCAGTCAGAATGGCAATTAATAAAAAGTCAGGAAACAACAGATGCCGGTGAGGCTGTGGAGAAATAGGAACGCTTTTACACTGTTGATGGAAGTGTAAATTAGTTCAACCATTGTAGAAGACAATCTGGCAATTCCTCAAGGATCTAGGACCAAAAATACCATTTG
>NW_022321742.1:0-1406 GCF_002776525.5 Piliocolobus tephrosceles | reverse complement strand
GGACATTCCTCAACATGTGGTCTTTGGGCAAGATGGTGGCCCTGAATAACAGAAAAGATAGGAAAGGGAAAGGAAAGAAAGGGAGAAAAGCATTACCTGCAGCAGAGTGGGGAATGCGAGAAGCTCAGGGGGACCAGAGAAAGACCCACCCATTGCAGCTGACACTAACTCAGAAGTTCAGGTAGCTGCTCGTTGGGAGCGTAGGGATCTTTCCCAGCATTCCCGTCCGCTCTAGTTTCCCCTTTTGGGGAGGAAAAAGCTCCCCATGTCCCATGATCTTGGACATGTCTAATTCTGCCACCCACAGGTGTCAGCAAAGAGTATAAGGCAGATTAATCCAAAGAGAATAGCAGTTAACATCCCATGGTGCGAAACCGGTTCTTAGTCGAGAGGGACTCCACTGAGAGGGGCCTCCAACCCCCTACATTTTATTAAGGACTAACCTTCCTAAGTTGGGCCTCAAACCCAAGTTCAGTCAAGTGTACTTGCCTTTTATTAAGAGGTGCCTTTATCCCTCTCTTAGGAGAGACTCTAACTCCCCTAAGTTGGGCCTAACCCAATCCCATCCTTTACCCAGGCAAATGCATCCCACTTACCCAGAGTTGGCCAATCAGTGCTGCAGTCTATTCCCTTTGGGTTGGGAGTCTCCTCAGTATCATCCCTTTGGGGCTTGCCAGGAAGATATTACCGGAAAGGGGTCCCAATCCAGACCCCAAGAGAGGTTTATTGAATCTCATGCAAGAAAGAATTCAGGGTGAGTCTATGAAGTGAAAGCAAGTTTATTATAGAAGTAAAGAAGTAAAAGAGTGGCTACTCCATAGGCAGAGCAGCCAATTTGTATTTTCTTAATGATACTGATATTGAACATCTTTTTATGTGCTTGTTGGATATTTCTGTGTCTTCCTTGGAGAAACGTTTATACAGATCCTTTGCTCATTTTAAAAGTGGGTTGTCTTTCATGGTTGAGTTGTAAGAGTGCTTTATATGTATTCTGGATGCTAGACCCTTATTAGATATGTGATTTGCAAGTGTTTCCTCCCATTCTGTTAATTGTCTTTTCACTTTATTGATTACCTCCTTTGGTGCACAAAAGTTTTTCATTTTGGTGAAGTTCAGTTTACCTAGTTTTTTATTTTGTTGCTTATACTTTTGTTGTTGTATCTAATAATCCATTGCCAAATTCAAGGTCATTAAAGATTTACCTCCTGTGTTTTCTTCTAAGAGTTTTATAGTTCTAGGGCAGCTGGAGTAACACTTGCAAAACAAACTTGGACCTCTACCTCACTCCACATATATAAACTAACTCAAAATGGATCAACAACCAAAATATAGATCCATTTTGATCTATATTTTGATCCCATTCAGGGCCACCATCTTGCCCAAAGACCACATGTTGAGGAATGTCC
>NW_022321741.1:0-2586 GCF_002776525.5 Piliocolobus tephrosceles | reverse complement strand
GGTTCAAGCAATTCTTCTGCCTCAGCCTCCCAAGTAGCTGGGATTACAGGTGCCTGCCACCATGCCCAGCCGGTTTTTGTATTTTCAGTAGAGATGGAGTTTCACCATATTGGCCAGGCTGGTCTCGAACTCCTGACCTCATGATCTGCCCGCATTGGCCTCCCAAAGTGCTGGGATTACAGGCGTGAGCCACCAAGCCGACCTACCCCTCATTTTAATAACTTGTGCAAGGCTCTCCAAGGAGAAATGAGTCTGGGACTCTCACCCTCAAGCCTTGAATTAGTGCTCGTTGTACTAGCACACTCGGTCTTCTAGCTGAGCCAGTGGTTGCCATGCTTTAAACTGGCCAGAAAACTAAATATGGCATGACTAAGCTTATCTTGGCGGTGTCTGACATATCTGATTTGAATAATAAACACAAGTATGTTGGAATTCATTCTTCTTTTGCAGAAATCTCACAAGCTATGGAACAAGAAGGTACCACAGCAGCAGAGACAGAAGAACAAGGTGAGGAAAACAGATTTATTCCTTGGTTGCCCTCTTGGAAGAAAGTTGGGTGAAAGAAGTGTAAGTAGTTTAGTTGCTGGGGTATGTAGTTTAGATTGCCTTTCTTCATTCTCATTTGTCTCTGGTGTCAACCCCTTCCCTTCACGCTCTTGATCTGTCCCATGGATAGAGCTCTGCACATTTACTGTGATTATCTACAGTTAGATACTATGAAGACAAAATTCTAAAGAACCCATAATTCTAGGGGACTCGAGTCCATCACAGCTTTGTTTGATGGATGCTAAACATATGGCCAAGAGTAGTCAAGTGCTTTCTTCAAACTTAAGTGGTAGTAATTATTTTCTTAATTCCTTCTATCAACTAATATGTACATGAACACCTGCCTTTGAAGAATTGTGATGGAATTACAGTGGTAAGAAAAACATGTCTTGCCTTCATGACTTTTTTTTTTTTTTTTTTTTTTTTTTTGAGAAGGAGTCTCGCTCTGTTACCCAAGCTGGAGTGGTGCAATGGCACGATCTTGGCTCACTGAAACCTCTGCCTCCCGGGTTCAAGCAATTCTTCTGCCTCAGCCTCCCAAGTAGCTGGGATTACAGGTGCCTGCCACCATGCCCAGCCGGTTTTTGTATTTTCAGTAGAGATGGAGTTTCACCATATTGGCCAGGCTGGTCTCGAACTCCTGACCTCATGATCTGCCCACATTGGCCTCCCAAAGTGCTGGGATTACAGGCGTGAGCCACCAAGCCGACCTACCCCTCATTTTAATAACTTGTGCAAGGCTCTCCAAGGAGAAATGAGTCTGGGACTCTCACCCTCAAGCCTTGAATTAGTGCTCATTGTACTAGCACACTCGGTCTTCTAGCTGAGCCAGTGGTTGCCATGCTTTAAACTGGCCAGAAAACTAAATATGGCATGACTAAGCTTATCTTGGCGGTGTCTGACATATCTGATTTGAATAATAAACACAAGTATGTTGGAATTCATTCTTCTTTTGCAGAAATTTCACAAACTATGGAACAAGAAGGTGCCACAGCAGCAGAGACAGAAGAACAAGGTGAGGAAAACAGATTTATTCCTTGGTTGCCCTCTTGGAAGAAAGTTGGGTGAAAGAAGTGTAAGTAGTTTAGTTGCTGGGGTATGTAGTTTAGATTGCCTTTTTCATTGTCATTTGTCTCTGGTGTCAACCCCTTCCCTTCATGCTCTTGATCTGTCCCATGGATAGAGCTCTGCACATTTACTGTGATTATCTACAGTTAGATACTATGAAGACAAAATTCTAAAGAACCCATAATTCTAGGGAACTCGAGTCCATCACAGCTTTGTTTAATGGATGCTAAACATATGGCCAAGAGTAGTCAAGTGCTTTCTTCAAACTTAAGTGGCAGTAATTATTTTCTTAATTCCTTCTATCAACTAATATGTACATGAACACCTGCCTTTGAAGAATTGTGATGGAATTACAGTGGTAAGAAAAACATGTCTTGCCTTCATGACTTTTTTTTTTTTTTTTTTTTTTTGAGAAGGAGTCTCGCTCGCTCTGTTACCCAAGCTGGAGTGGTGCAATGGCATGATCTTGGCTCACTGAAACCTCTGCCTCCCAGGTTCAAGCAATTCTTCTGCCTCAGCCTCCCAAGTAGCTGGGATTACAGGTGCCTGCCACCATGCCCAGCCGGTTTTTGTATTTTCAGTAGAGATGGAGTTTCACCATATTGGCCAGGCTGGTCTCGAACTCCTGACCTCATGATCTGCCCGCATTGGCCTCCCAAAGTGCTGGGATTACAGGCGTGAGCCACCAAGCCGACCTACCCCTCATTTTAATAACTTGTGCAAGGCTCTCCAAGGAGAAATGAGTCTGGGACTCTCACCCTCAAGCCTTGAATTAGTGCTCGTTGTACTAGCACACTCGGTCTTCTAGCTGAGCCAGTGGTTGCCATGCTTTAAACTGGCCAGAAAACTAAATATGGCATGACTAAGCTTATCTTGGCGGTGTCTGACATATCTGATTTGAATAATAAACACAAGTATGTTGGAATTCATTCTTCTTTTGCAGAAATCTCACAAGCTATGGAACAAGAAGGT
>NW_022321740.1:0-2586 GCF_002776525.5 Piliocolobus tephrosceles | reverse complement strand
ACCTTCTTGTTCCATAGCTTGTGAGATTTCTGCAAAAGAAGAATGAATTCCAACATACTTGTGTTTATTATTCAAATCAGATATGTCAGACACCGCCAAGATAAGCTTAGTCATGCCATATTTAGTTTTCTGGCCAGTTTAAAGCATGGCAACCACTGGCTCAGCTAGAAGACCGAGTGTGCTAGTACAACGAGCACTAATTCAAGGCTTGAGGGTGAGAGTCCCAGACTCATTTCTCCTTGGAGAGCCTTGCACAAGTTATTAAAATGAGGGGTAGGTCGGCTTGGTGGCTCACGCCTGTAATCCCAGCACTTTGGGAGGCCAATGCGGGCAGATCATGAGGTCAGGAGTTCGAGACCAGCCTGGCCAATATGGTGAAACTCCATCTCTACTGAAAATACAAAAACCGGCTGGGCATGGTGGCAGGCACCTGTAATCCCAGCTACTTGGGAGGCTGAGGCAGAAGAATTGCTTGAACCTGGGAGGCAGAGGTTTCAGTGAGCCAAGATCATGCCATTGCACCACTCCAGCTTGGGTAACAGAGCGAGCGAGACTCCTTCTCAAAAAAAAAAAAAAAAAAAAAAAGTCATGAAGGCAAGACATGTTTTTCTTACCACTGTAATTCCATCACAATTCTTCAAAGGCAGGTGTTCATGTACATATTAGTTGATAGAAGGAATTAAGAAAATAATTACTGCCACTTAAGTTTGAAGAAAGCACTTGACTACTCTTGGCCATATGTTTAGCATCCATTAAACAAAGCTGTGATGGACTCGAGTTCCCTAGAATTATGGGTTCTTTAGAATTTTGTCTTCATAGTATCTAACTGTAGATAATCACAGTAAATGTGCAGAGCTCTATCCATGGGACAGATCAAGAGCATGAAGGGAAGGGGTTGACACCAGAGACAAATGACAATGAAAAAGGCAATCTAAACTACATACCCCAGCAACTAAACTACTTACACTTCTTTCACCCAACTTTCTTCCAAGAGGGCAACCAAGGAATAAATCTGTTTTCCTCACCTTGTTCTTCTGTCTCTGCTGCTGTGGCACCTTCTTGTTCCATAGTTTGTGAAATTTCTGCAAAAGAAGAATGAATTCCAACATACTTGTGTTTATTATTCAAATCAGATATGTCAGACACCGCCAAGATAAGCTTAGTCATGCCATATTTAGTTTTCTGGCCAGTTTAAAGCATGGCAACCACTGGCTCAGCTAGAAGACCGAGTGTGCTAGTACAATGAGCACTAATTCAAGGCTTGAGGGTGAGAGTCCCAGACTCATTTCTCCTTGGAGAGCCTTGCACAAGTTATTAAAATGAGGGGTAGGTCGGCTTGGTGGCTCACGCCTGTAATCCCAGCACTTTGGGAGGCCAATGTGGGCAGATCATGAGGTCAGGAGTTCGAGACCAGCCTGGCCAATATGGTGAAACTCCATCTCTACTGAAAATACAAAAACCGGCTGGGCATGGTGGCAGGCACCTGTAATCCCAGCTACTTGGGAGGCTGAGGCAGAAGAATTGCTTGAACCCGGGAGGCAGAGGTTTCAGTGAGCCAAGATCGTGCCATTGCACCACTCCAGCTTGGGTAACAGAGCGAGACTCCTTCTCAAAAAAAAAAAAAAAAAAAAAAAAAAAGTCATGAAGGCAAGACATGTTTTTCTTACCACTGTAATTCCATCACAATTCTTCAAAGGCAGGTGTTCATGTACATATTAGTTGATAGAAGGAATTAAGAAAATAATTACTACCACTTAAGTTTGAAGAAAGCACTTGACTACTCTTGGCCATATGTTTAGCATCCATCAAACAAAGCTGTGATGGACTCGAGTCCCCTAGAATTATGGGTTCTTTAGAATTTTGTCTTCATAGTATCTAACTGTAGATAATCACAGTAAATGTGCAGAGCTCTATCCATGGGACAGATCAAGAGCGTGAAGGGAAGGGGTTGACACCAGAGACAAATGAGAATGAAGAAAGGCAATCTAAACTACATACCCCAGCAACTAAACTACTTACACTTCTTTCACCCAACTTTCTTCCAAGAGGGCAACCAAGGAATAAATCTGTTTTCCTCACCTTGTTCTTCTGTCTCTGCTGCTGTGGTACCTTCTTGTTCCATAGCTTGTGAGATTTCTGCAAAAGAAGAATGAATTCCAACATACTTGTGTTTATTATTCAAATCAGATATGTCAGACACCGCCAAGATAAGCTTAGTCATGCCATATTTAGTTTTCTGGCCAGTTTAAAGCATGGCAACCACTGGCTCAGCTAGAAGACCGAGTGTGCTAGTACAACGAGCACTAATTCAAGGCTTGAGGGTGAGAGTCCCAGACTCATTTCTCCTTGGAGAGCCTTGCACAAGTTATTAAAATGAGGGGTAGGTCGGCTTGGTGGCTCACGCCTGTAATCCCAGCACTTTGGGAGGCCAATGCGGGCAGATCATGAGGTCAGGAGTTCGAGACCAGCCTGGCCAATATGGTGAAACTCCATCTCTACTGAAAATACAAAAACCGGCTGGGCATGGTGGCAGGCACCTGTAATCCCAGCTACTTGGGAGGCTGAGGCAGAAGAATTGCTTGAACC
>NW_022321739.1:0-9436 GCF_002776525.5 Piliocolobus tephrosceles | reverse complement strand
TGTGTGTGTGTGTGTGTGTGTGTGTGTGTGTGTGTGTGTGTGTGTATACCAGGACTTCTGGTAATGCTAATGGAAATACCTGCCCTTAAAGAACAACATTTCAACATTAAACAGATGAAGATAAATAGACTGTTAAAGAACAACTTAAAACAATACACACAGATTAAGCTTATTTGATTGAAGGCTGACCAGGATCATTTAGCATGAAAGAAAAAAAAAAAGTACACTGCCCTCTAAGAGTTAGACTGCCATTGGTGAATGAGACACCTTTACTAAAATCTTTTTCTTTTTAACGACTAGGTTGAAATAGGCAAAACTGTGTTAGTGACTGTGAGGGTTCTTGGCTCTTCCAAACGCCCATTCCAAAATAAATACTTCAGAAACATGGAACTCAAACTGCAGTTGGCTTCTGCCATTGTCACCCTGACGTAAGTACCATTTCAATACTTCCTTCCCCCTATGCATAATACCATAAGACTCTCCCTCCTAGTAACCTGGTCAGCTGTCCCTTAGATTATTTCAGATTTTCTCCCTTACTTTTTTGTTAGAATACATTTCAGCCTATACTCTCTTCCCATATTCAGCTCTCTACAAAATACCCATTTGAGCCTGGCGTGAGGGAACATGCCTGTAGTCCCAGCTACTCAGGAGGCTAGGGCAGGAGACTCACTTGAGCCCAGGAGTTGGAGGCTATAGCGCACTATAATTGCACCTGTGAATAGCCACTGCACTCCAGCCTGGGCAACATAGCAAGGCCCACATCTCTTAAAATAAACACACACACACACACACACACTCTCTCTCTCTCTCAAGGTCCTCAGATGCCTTGTTTGGGGGCTAAGGTCATGTGTCATTAATATTTCCAATTTCTGAAACCTTTCCTTGGATAATATCTTTTGGGGGTGCTTCAGGCTAGAGGACCCTTCAAAAATATATTTAGAGGCAGAGGTACTGGTATTCCCCTCTGAGAAAGGAGAAATTCAGGAATTTCAGGCAATTTAGTATTTGCAATTCTACCAATCTGTTTTTATATTGCCCTTATTCCTCTGGAGCCTTAGAACAAATTTTTGCCTCTCATGAGCCTTCCACCATTCTCTTGAAATTTGTCTTCACTCTGGAAATTTGTTTTCTGGCAGTTCCCCCTAACCAGAGGTAAAATGAGCAGAAAATGTTAGGCACCTTGGAAAGATGCACCACTGGCCACTTTCAGAACCTAATCTTGGCCAAGAGTGGTGGCTCATGCTGCAATCCCAGCATGATGGGAGACTGTGGCAGGGGGATTGCTTGAATCCATAATTCAAGACCAGCCTGGGCAACACAGTGAGACCCTGGCTCTACAAAAAAATAAGAAAATTAGCCAGGCGTGGTGGTATGTGCCTATAGTGCCAGTTACTCAGGAAGCTGAGGTGGGAAGATACCTTGAGTCTGGGAGGTTGAGGCTGCAGTGAGCCAAGATCATGCCACTGCACTCCAGTCTGGGCGACAGAGTAAGACCCCGTCTTGAAACAAAACAAAAATCTTTCTCACCTGAGGGTTTTTGCAGGCTAATGGAGGAACAGGACGAATACTCTGAAAATTATATTCTTCGAGCTACCACTATTGGGCAAACCACACTTGTGGCTATTGCTAGGGACAAGATGGGAAGAAAATACACATCAACTCCTCGGCACATTGAAGTAAGGAAATTATCTCACCCAAAATTTGTACTTTTTCTTGCTTAACACCATTTGTCTTTTTCTGTTAGTTTATACAAGTTAAAAATCATTTGACTGGCTGGGCACAGTGGCTCACACCACCGTGTGAGCAGTTTGGGAGACTGAGGTGGGAACATCACTTAAACCCAAGCGTATGAAACCACCCTGGGCAACATAGTGAGACTCTGTCTCTACCAAAATAAAATAAATTAGCCAGACATGGTGGTGTGCCTGTAGTTCTAGCTACTCAGGAGGCTAAAGTAGGAGGATCACTTGAGCCCTGGAGGTTGAGGCTGCAGTGAGCTGTGATTGTGCCATTGCACTCCAGCCTGAGTGACAGAGAGAGACCCTGTCTCAAAAAAAACAAAAAATCATTTGACTGAAAAAAAGGATAGTGTCTAACTCTTGCACAGCATGCAGTATTTTTGGTTTTGTTTCTCTGTATAAAACAGTTCTCATAGAAAATTTAGAAAAACATGTGTAGTGGTGCATGCCTGTGGTCGCAGCTACTTGGGAGACTGAAATGGGAATGTCACTTGAGCCCAGGAGGAGTTCCAGGCTGCAGTGAGCCGTGATTGTGCCACTACACTTCAGTCTGGGTGACAGAATGATACCCTGTCTCTTAAAAAAAAAAAAAGAAAATGAAATAAAATTTGGAAAGCACAAATTTTGAAGATGTTAAATGAAAATCACCTGTAATTTCACTTCTTAGAGGCAACCATTGTTTTTTTTCATTTGAGAGAGTCTCGCTCCGTCGCCCAGGCTGGAGTGCAATGGCGCGATCTCAGCTTAATGCAACCTCTGCTTCCCGGGTTCAAGCGATTCTCCTGCCTCAGCCTCCTGAGTAGCTGGGATTACAGGTGTGAGACACTGCGCTGCCCAGCTGTTCTACTTTTGTTTTTGTTTTTGTTTTTTTTATTTTTGATACGGAGTCTCTCTCTGTCACCCAGGCTGGAGTACAGTGGTGGGGTCTCAGCTCACTGCAAGCTCCGCCTCCCGGGTTCAGGCCATTCTCCTGCCTCAGCCTCCCAAGTGGCTGGGACTACAGGCGCCCGCCACCATGTCTGGCTAATTTTTTGTATTTTTAGTAGAGACAGGGTTTCACCGTGTTAGCCAGGATGGTCTCGATCTCCTGACCTCGTGATCCACCTGCCTCGGCCTCCCAAAGTGCTGGGGTTACAGGCATGAGCCACCGCACCTGGCCAGCTGTTCTACTTATATGTGTTCAAAAAAAAGAAAAAAAGAAAGTTAACTGTAAACATAATTTTAATGGTCACTTTTACTCTAGTGAGTGGATATATAACTTATTGAAGTATTCTCACTTAAATACTTTTAAATCTTTTGCTATTATAAATAAAATTACATATCTTTGTGTGTAACTTTTTTGTATGTAATTAGGAGTTTTCCTTAGAATAAGATCATGATGGGCTGGATTTGGTGGCTCATGCCTGTAATCCCAGCACTTTGAGAGGTTGATGCAGGAGCATGACTTGAGCCCAGGAGTTTGAGACCACCCTGGGTAACATAGGGAGACCCCATCTCTGCAAAAAATTAATTAGTCAGTCATGGCCAGGCGTGGTAGCTCACACTTGTAATCCCAGCACTTTGGGAGGCCAAGGCAGGTGGATTACCAGAGGTTGGGAGTTTTAGACCAGCCTGGCCAACATGGTGAAACCCCATCTCTTAGCTGGGCATGGTGGCAGGTGCCTGTAATCCCAGCTACTTGGGAGGCTGAGGCAGGAGAATCGCTTGAACCTGGGAGGTGGAAGTTGCAGTGAGCTGAGATCTCACCACTGCACTCCAGCCTGGGTGACAGAGCGAAACTCCATCTCAAAAAGAAAGGAAAGGAGAGGGGAGGAGAGGAGGAAGGAAAGAAAGAAATTAGTCAGGCATGGTGGTGCACACTTCTGGCCCCAGCCACCCAGGAGGCCGAAGCACCCAGGAGTTCAAGGCTGCAGTGAGCTATGATCATGCCACTGCTCTCCAGCATGGACAACAGAGCAAGACTCTGTCTAAAAAAAAAATTTTTTTTAGTGACCATGGTATGTTATAAAATTGACTCTAGTTAGTTACTTGTCCTTTTGGTTTTCTCCTTCAAGGTGTTTCCTCCATTCAGACTTCTTCCAGAGAAAATGACACTGATTCCAATGAATATGATGCAGGTGAACTTACAGGCAGAAAAATAAGATTTACCTTTTCTCCTTATCCATCTCTCTCTCTCTCTGTCTTTCTCTCTCTCTCTCTCACACACACCCCTTTTCCTATTGATCTCTTATTTACTCTCACCCAAATACTACTGAATCTGATAAAGAACAAGATTAGTATTTTCCTGGCCTATGATGTACATCATATAAAAACTCTCTTGGAATCCCATGGATCGTTTGCTGTACTTCCATCTCTTCTGCATTTGAGTTGATATGGGATATATTTTTCAAGAAATGGGGGGAAATGAAGAAGTTAAGTTGCTTTGACAAAATGTTGGGAAAAGAGACATGATTTCTCCCTCATGTTCTAGGCATTCAATGGTATATTTAAATTCCAGGTAATGTCTGAAGGTGGCCCCCAGCCCCAATCCATCATTCACTTCTCCATCAGTAATCAGACCGTGGCTGTTGTTAATAGAAGGGGGCAAGTTACAGGGAAGATGGTTGGCACAGCTGTGGTTCATGGCACCATCCAGACAGTAAATGAAGATACTGGCAAAGTCATTGTGTTTTCTCAGGTATTGGTTATTTGCTCTGCTTTGCTTCTACTCTTCTATCGAGGAACCATACTGGGGGAGATGGGGAGGGAGTGGTAATAAGGAGAGTGTCAGCAGCCCAGGTAAAGCCTTTTAGTGCCCCCATCTGGCATTTTGTCAACCAGGCATGGAAGATGTCATCTGTAGTGAAAACCCCACAGAATACTTGGCACTGTTACAAGATATGGTCCCCATCCTTAAAGAATTATTTGAAGAAGAGAAAAACAAATACGTCTATCTAATAAGTTTTTTCCAAATGTTTGTAATACATAATAATATATATATGTATGGGGTACATTGCCAAGACCAGCTCGGTCATGGAGACCGTAACCCAGTGGGACTAGAGGAATTAAAGACATACACACAGAAATATAGTGTGGAGTAGGAAATCAGGGGCCTGGCAGCCTTCAGAGCTGAGAGCCCCGAATAGAGATTTACCCACATATTTATTGACAGCAAGCCAGTGATAAGCATTGTTTCTATAGATTATAGATTAACTAAAAGCATTCCTTATGGGAAATGAAGGGATGGGCTTTGGCTAGTTATCTGCAGTAGGAACATGTCCTTAAGGCACAGATCACTCATGCTATTGTTTGTGGCTTGGAATGCCTGAAGTGGTTTTCTGCCCTGGGTGGGCCAGGTATTCCTTACCCTCATTCCGGTAAACCCACAACCTTCAGCGTGGGCATCATGGCCATCACGAACATGTCACAGTGCTGCAGAGATTTTGTTTATGGCCATTTTGGGGGCCAGTTTATGGCCAGATTTGGGGGCCTGTTCCCAACATGTTCCCCCTTTTTATTTTTGCAAGACAACAAAAGCAAAGGCGGCTTTATCATGGTGAGCTACTTCTTGCAGAAATCAGGATCCACATCTGCAGACTATACAAAGACAAGCCACACAGATTAAAAGCACAATTATCATTGAAATCACAGAGCCTCCAAGTGTTTTTATCCATTTTAACAGGTTACTAGCTGCTAATCTGTCTGCAGCTCCTTCAAGCACTCCAGTTCCTGGCATTAAGGTCAGGTGTGCCTGGGATGCTTTAAATATTTGTTCTTTTAATTTTGCAATATCCAAAGACAAGTCTGTAGAGTGTCCTTCTAGATGCCTTTTTATTCTTTCCCAAATTTGAATCTTATTAAGAGTCATTAATAGTTTCCACAAATCCTTATATTTAGCTCCTACAGTGGGCCATATAATTTGAGGTTGAGGTGCCATTCTACTGCCATGTTTCCAGATAATAGGAACTCTTGCTGTACTTCTTATCATTTCTACCATCTAACCATTTTGTTCAGACCAGCTGAACATAGTGTGGCCACGGCACACAGAGTGGGAGGTGCAATTCATGCTAAACATCCCCTTAGGGGACCAATCAATAATGCAATAATGATTCCATAGGAATCGTTGTGCAGCATCTCTGCCTGTTCTGCAATGCAATCTTCCCAAACAAGTACGTTCATTATTTCTGGCCAGGTTCATTTCTGTTAACAAATAGGTTTTTGAGGGCGGTATGCCTCAACTATAGGAGCACATTTATTGTGGTAAATACTGAGGTCAGAAAGCATGTGTAACTGTGTCATGGAGTGATTACACCCAGGCATTATTGCCAGCCAAGATTGATAAATACGCCCAATAAGTATAATTGTTCTCTGTGCCAGCCCTTGTTGAAGGAATACTCATGGCAATGGTGATCACCACGATCATAGCTTTTGTTAAATTACTCATTGTGACTGATTGTCCTGCTTTCCTCAGGTTTTCTTCTGCCATCTGTGACAGCTTCTTGATCTGTCTCCGGGTAGGTGGCTGTGTTCAATGGGTGTTGCTTGTGACAGTTGGGGTCCTCCTCAGCATCAGTCTCAACATGGCTTCAACCAGGGGATCCTCAGGTTTCTCCCAGAATCTCTTCAGCCTCTGGCTCATGATAAGGTTTCAGGTGTCCTGATGGTATCCAAATCGGCTGTTGATTTGGTCTAGGAGAAACACAAGCATAACCTCTACCCCAAGTTATTATTTTACCTATTTCCCAACTTTTTGTTATCGGATCTCTCTACCAAACCAGTTTTTCTGCTTCTGTCTTTGTAGCTGGTTTCTGTAGATGTTGTTCAGCTGCTGATAGCATCTGGCCTTTAGGCAGGCTCAAAAAATTTAAAGTCAATAATGCTAGATTCAATTGCATATGTAGTGTCCTGTAGTCCCTATTTCTCCCCTTTTGCTTTTGCAACTGCTATTTTAGGGAGAGGTTCATTCTTTCCACTATGGCTTGTCCTTGAGAATTATATGGGATACCAGTAATGTGTTTAATATTCCATATAGAGAAAAATGTAGCTGGAGCTTGGCCAGTATAGCCTGGGGCATTATGTGTTTTAATAGAAGCTGGAATGCCTATCACCACAAAACACTGCAAAAGGTGACGTTTAACAGAGGCAGAAGATTCTCTTGATTGGCATGTAGCCCAGACTAAGTGAGAAAAGGTGTCCACACATACATGTTCATAAGCTAGTCTCCCAAATGAGGGAACACGTGTGACATCCATTTGCAAAAGAGAATTATGTTCCAATCCTCGAGGATTAACTCCTCCTGTAAAAGATGAGGAATGTATCATTTGGCAAGTTGGGCATTGCTGGATAATAGCTTTAGCTTCTTTCCAGGTAATGCTGTATCTGCGCTTTGAGACCAGAGGTATTAACGAGTTAAACTGTGAAAGTGTTGGCCAGGCACAGTGGCTCACACCAGTAATCCCAGCACTTTGAGAGGCCGAGGTGGGCAGATCCCGAGGTTAGGAGATTGAGACCATCCTGATTAACACAGTGAAACCCGTGTCTACTAAAAATACAAAGACATTAGCTGGGCATGGTGGCGGGTGCCTGTAGTCCCAGCTACTTGGGAGGCTGAGGCAGGAGAATGGCGTGAACCCAGGAGGCGGAGCTTGCAGTGAGCTGAGATTGCTCCACTGCACTCGAGCCTGGGCAACAGAGCAAGACTCCATCTCAAAAAAAAAAAAAAAAAAATTGTGAAAGTGTCTAGCATTATATATTGTAGTAGCAACTAGGTGATCAGCCATTTGATACCCTTCAGTTAAAAGTCCTGGAAGAGTTTTATGAGCCCTAAGGTGAATGATGTAAAAAGGGTACATTCTACTCCTAACTGCTGTTTGCAATTGGGTAAATAAAGTCAACAGTTGCTCATCTGTGTAGAATTACAGCTGAGCATTTTCAACTAACTGTGTAGAATGAACCACATATGAAGAATCAGAACTCACATTAATAGGCATATCCAAAGCAGTCAATACCTCAATTACAGCTACGAGGTCTGCTTTTTGAGCTGAAGTACAGGGCATCTGAAAAATTTTACCTTTTGAGCCAGAATAAGAAGCTTTACCATTATTAGACCCATCTGTGAAGACATTTTCAGCACTTTTAATTCGTTTAAATATAGTTAATTTAGGGAGAATCCAATTAGTTAATTTCAAAAATTGAAATAATTTTGTTTTAGGAAAATGATTATTGAGAATACCCACAAATCGGCTAAATGGGTTTGCCAAGTAAGACTATTTATAAAAGCTTGCTGTATTTGTGCCTTTATGAGTGGGACAATAATTTTTCCAGGATCTTATCCATGTAATTTGACAATCCAAGTTCTCCCATTTCCTATCGTGGGTAGCAATTTGATCCAAATAAGGAGTTAGAGTCTGTGAATTAGTATGTGGAAGAAAAAGCCATTCTACTAAGTCCTGCTCTTGGACAACACCTCCAGTAGGTGAATGCTGAGTTGAAAAAATTGGCAAATCTAGAGTCTTCTCTGAATCTATTCTATTTATCTGAGCTTTATGGACTTGCTTTTCAATCAGCTGTAACTGTGCCTCAGCCTCTTTTGTTAATTGTCGAGGGCTAGTGAGACTAGGATCTCCTCTAAGGATAGAAAATAGATTACTCAAGGCAAGGTAGGAATGCCTAGAGCAGGTTGTATCCAATTAATGTCCCCTAGTAATTTTTGAAAGTCATTTAATGTTTTCAGTTGATCCCTATGTATGGTTACTTTCTGTGGCACTATTGTAGTGTCATTTACTAAGGTCCCTAAGTAGAAGTAAGGAGTAGTAGTCTGAATTTTGTCAGGAGCTATAATTAAACTGGTGCGAGAAATCAAATTTTGCAAGTGATCATGACATTGGGGTAATATTTCTCGAGTGGGGGCAGCACAAAGTATATCGTCCACATAATGAAAAATGTAACACTGTGAAAAGTTTTTATGAGTACGTTCAATTGCTTGCTCTACACACCTCTGGCAAATTGCTGGACTGTTTAACATGCCTTGTGGCAACACTTTCCAATGAGAACGCTTAGCAGGCTGCAAGTTGTTTACTGCAGGAATTGTAAATGCAAACCATTCACAATCTTGCTCAGCTAAGGGGATAGTAAAGAAACAGTCTTTAGTGAGGTAAGGTATGGCAGGCTCAGCTCGGTAGCCCGGGATGGGTGGGCACCTTCAGACAGGTACCGCTGGTGGCTCAGGTGCCCTTACCGGGCATCCTCCAGCATTCTGGGCACCTGCCTACCCCTTGGTGGGGAGGCTGGCCACAGGCTGAGCATGCTCCGGGCTGGGTACTCCTCAGTCAGTCCACAAGCATCGCATGGTAGACTTCCACTTGGCCAGTCCTTCCTACACTTCTGGGCGTGTCATCAGGAAGGTAAAACTAGGTTAGAGGTGGAGGGAGCACTTCTAACCTGGAAGAATATTGAAGAGAAGTCTTCACTAAAGAAGTGTTACTTGAGAGGAGCTATGGAAAGAAAGATTGAAAGGAAAACATTGAATGAGAAAAAACTAATATACAGTCATCAACATCCTTGTATAACCTAGTTTTTAAAAAAGTGGATTTCAAAGAAAACAAAATTATCTTCCTTTCCAAATCCAAAAATACGAAAACGACTGAGATACTTTCAAAAGACAACCAAGTGAGTGTCTTGTTTTTCTAAGACCAGCCGAGCGGGCGCAAAAGAACCAG
>NW_022321738.1:0-9436 GCF_002776525.5 Piliocolobus tephrosceles | reverse complement strand
CTGGTTCTTTTGCGCCCGCTCGGCTGGTCTTAGAAAAACAAGACACTCACTTGGTTGTCTTTTGAAAGTATCTCAGTCGTTTTCGTATTTTTGGATTTGGAAAGGAAGATAATTTTGTTTTCTTTGAAATCCACTTTTTTAAAAACTAGGTTATACAAGGATGTTGATGACTGTATATTAGTTTTTTCTCATTCAATGTTTTCCTTTCAATCTTTCTTTCCATAGCTCCTCTCAAGTAACACTTCTTTAGTGAAGACTTCTCTTCAATATTCTTCCAGGTTAGAAGTGCTCCCTCCACCTCTAACCTAGTTTTACCTTCCTGATGACACGCCCAGAAGTGTAGGAAGGACTGGCCAAGTGGAAGTCTACCATGCGATGCTTGTGGACTGACTGAGGAGTACCCAGCCCGGAGCATGCTCAGCCTGTGGCCAGCCTCCCCACCAAGGGGTAGGCAGGTGCCCAGAATGCTGGAGGATGCCCGGTAAGGGCACCTGAGCCACCAGCGGTACCTGTCTGAAGGTGCCCACCCATCCCGGGCTACCGAGCTGAGCCTGCCATACCTTACCTCACTAAAGACTGTTTCTTTACTATCCCCTTAGCTGAGCAAGATTGTGAATGGTTTGCATTTACAATTCCTGCAGTAAACAACTTGCAGCCTGCTAAGCGTTCTCATTGGAAAGTGTTGCCACAAGGCATGTTAAACAGTCCAGCAATTTGCCAGAGGTGTGTAGAGCAAGCAATTGAACGTACTCATAAAAACTTTTCACAGTGTTACATTTTTCATTATGTGGACGATATACTTTGTGCTGCCCCCACTCGAGAAATATTACCCCAATGTCATGATCACTTGCAAAATTTGATTTCTCGCACCAGTTTAATTATAGCTCCTGACAAAATTCAGACTACTACTCCTTACTTCTACTTAGGGACCTTAGTAAATGACACTACAATAGTGCCACAGAAAGTAACCATACATAGGGATCAACTGAAAACATTAAATGACTTTCAAAAATTACTAGGGGACATTAATTGGATACAACCTGCTCTAGGCATTCCTACCTTGCCTTGAGTAATCTATTTTCTATCCTTAGAGGAGATCCTAGTCTCACTAGCCCTCGACAATTAACAAAAGAGGCTGAGGCACAGTTACAGCTGATTGAAAAGCAAGTCCATAAAGCTCAGATAAATAGAATAGATTCAGAGAAGACTCTAGATTTGCCAATTTTTTCAACTCAGCATTCACCTACTGGAGGTGTTGTCCAAGAGCAGGACTTAGTAGAATGGCTTTTTCTTCCACATACTAATTCACAGACTCTAACTCCTTATTTGGATCAAATTGCTACCCACGATAGGAAATGGGAGAACTTGGATTGTCAAATTACATGGATAAGATCCTGGAAAAATTATTGTCCCACTCATAAAGGCACAAATACAGCAAGCTTTTATAAATAGTCTTACTTGGCAAACCCATTTAGCCGATTTGTGGGTATTCTCAATAATCATTTTCCTAAAACAAAATTATTTCAATTTTTGAAATTAACTAATTGGATTCTCCCTAAATTAACTATATTTAAACGAATTAAAAGTGCTGAAAATGTCTTCACAGATGGGTCTAATAATGGTAAAGCTTCTTATTCTGGCTCAAAAGGTAAAATTTTTCAGATGCCCTGTACTTCAGCTCAAAAAGCAGACCTCGTAGCTGTAATTGAGGTATTGACTGCTTTGGATATGCCTATTAATGTGAGTTCTGATTCTTCATATGTGGTTCATTCTACACAGTTAGTTGAAAATGCTCAGCTGTAATTCTACACAGATGAGCAACTGTTGACTTTATTTACCCAATTGCAAACAGCAGTTAGGAGTAGAATGTACCCTTTTTACATCATTCACCTTAGGGCTCATAAAACTCTTCCAGGACTTTTAACTGAAGGGTATCAAATGGCTGATCACCTAGTTGCTACTACAATATATAATGCTAGACACTTTCACAATTTTTTTTTTTTTTTTTTTGAGATGGAGTCTTGCTCTGTTGCCCAGGCTCGAGTGCAGTGGAGCAATCTCAGCTCACTGCAAGCTCCGCCTCCTGGGTTCACGCCATTCTCCTGCCTCAGCCTCCCAAGTAGCTGGGACTACAGGCACCCGCCACCATGCCCAGCTAATGTCTTTGTATTTTTAGTAGACACGGGTTTCACTGTGTTAATCAGGATGGTCTCAATCTCCTAACCTCGGGATCTGCCCACCTCGGCCTCTCAAAGTGCTGGGATTACTGGTGTGAGCCACTGTGCCTGGCCAACACTTTCACAGTTTAACTCGTTAATACCTCTGGTCTCAAAGCGCAGATACAGCATTACCTGGAAAGAAGCTAAAGCTATTATCCAGCAATGCCCAACTTGCCAAATGATACATTCCTCATCTTTTACAGGAGGAGTTAATCCTCGAGGATTGGAACATAATTCTCTTTTGCAAATGGATGTCACACGTGTTCCCTCATTTGGGAGACTAGCTTATGAACATGTATGTGTGGACACCTTTTCTCACTTAGTCTGGGCTACATGCCAATCAAGAGAATCTTCTGCCTCTGTTAAACGTCACCTTTTGCAGTGTTTTGTGGTGATAGGCATTCCAGCTTCTATTAAAACACATAATGCCCCAGGCTATACTGGCCAAGCTCCAGCTACATTTTTCTCTATATGGAATATTAAACACATTACTGGTATCCCATATAATTCTCAAGGACAAGCCATAGTGGAAAGAATGAACCTCTCCCTAAAATAGCAGTTGCAAAAGCAAAAGGGGAGAAATAGGGACTACAGGACACTACATATGCAATTGAATCTAGCATTATTGACTTTAAATTTTTTGAGCCTGCCTAAAGGCCAGATGCTATCAGCAGCTGAACAACATCTACAGAAACCAGCTACAAAGACAGAAGCAGAAAAACTGGTTTGGTAGAGAGATCCGATAACAAAAAGTTGGGAAATAGGTAAAATAATAACTTGGGGTAGAGGTTATGCTTGTGTTTCTCCTAGACCAAATCAACAGCCGATTTGGATACCATCAGGACACCTGAAACCTTATCATGAGCCAGAGGCTGAAGAGATTCTGGGAGAAACCTGAGGATCCCCTGGTTGAAGCCATGTTGAGACTGATGCTGAGGAGGACCCCAACTGTCACAAGCAACACCCATTGAACACAGCCACCTACCCGGAGACAGATCAAGAAGCTGTCACAGATGGCAGAAGAAAACCTGAGGAAAGCAGGACAATCAGTCACAATGAGTAATTTAACAAAAGCTATGATCGTGGTGATCACCATTGCCATGAGTATTCCTTCAACAAGGGCTGGCACAGAGAACAATTATACTTATTGGGCGTATTTATCAATCTTGGCTGGCAATAATGCCTGGGTGTAATCACTCCATGACACAGTTACACATGCTTTCTGACCTCAGTATTTACCACAATAAATGTGCTCCTATAGTTGAGGCATACCGCCCTCAAAAACCTATTTGTTAACAGAAATGAACCTGGCCAGAAATAATGAACGTACTTGTTTGGGAAGATTGCATTGCAGAACAGGCAGAGATGCTGCACAACGATTCCTATGGAATCATTATTGCATTATTGATTGGTCCCCTAAGGGGATGTTTAGCATGAATTGCACCTCCCACTCTGTGTGCCGTGGCCACACTATGTTCAGCTGGTCTGAACAAAATGGTTAGATGGTAGAAATGATAAGAAGTACAGCAAGAGTTCCTATTATCTGGAAACATGGCAGTAGAATGGCACCTCAACCTCAAATTATATGGCCCACTGTAGGAGCTAAATATAAGGATTTGTGGAAACTATTAATGACTCTTAATAAGATTCAAATTTGGGAAAGAATAAAAAGGCATCTAGAAGGACACTCTACAGACTTGTCTTTGGATATTGCAAAATTAAAAGAACAAATATTTAAAGCATCCCAGGCACACCTGACCTTAATGCCAGGAACTGGAGTGCTTGAAGGAGCTGCAGACAGATTAGCAGCTAGTAACCTGTTAAAATGGATAAAAACACTTGGAGGCTCTGTGATTTCAATGATAATTGTGCTTTTAATCTGTGTGGCTTGTCTTTGTATAGTCTGCAGATGTGGATCCTGATTTCTGCAAGAAGTAGCTCACCATGATAAAGCCGCCTTTGCTTTTGTTGTCTTGCAAAAATAAAAAGGGGGAACATGTTGGGAACAGGCCCCCAAATCTGGCCATAAACTGGCCCCCAAAATGGCCATAAACAAAATCTCTGCAGCACTGTGACATGTTCGTGATGGCCATGATGCCCACGCTGAAGGTTGTGGGTTTACCGGAATGAGGGTAAGGAATACCTGGCCCACCCAGGGCAGAAAACCACTTCAGGCATTCCAAGCCACAAACAATAGCATGAGTGATCTGTGCCTTAAGGACATGTTCCTACTGCAGATAACTAGCCAAAGCCCATCCCTTCATTTCCCATAAGGAATGCTTTTAGTTAATCTATAATCTATAGAAACAATGCTTATCACTGGCTTGCTGTCAATAAATATGTGGGTAAATCTCTATTCGGGGCTCTCAGCTCTGAAGGCTGCCAGGCCCCTGATTTCCTACTCCACACTATATTTCTGTGTGTATGTCTTTAATTCCTCTAGTCCCACTGGGTTACGGTCTCCATGACCGAGCTGGTCTTGGCAATGTACCCCATACATATATATATTATTATGTATTACAAACATTTGGAAAAAACTTATTAGATAGACGTATTTGTTTTTCTCTTCTTCAAATAATTCTTTAAGGATGGGGACCATATCTTGTAACAGTGCCAAGTATTCTGTGGGGTTTTCACTACAGATGACATCTTCCATGCCTGGTTGACAAAATGCCAGATGGGGGCACTAAAAGGCTTTACCTGGGCTGCTGACACTCTCCTTATTACCACTCCCTCCCCATCTCCCCCAGTATGGTTCCTCGATAGAAGAGTAGAAGCAAAGCAGAGCAAATAACCAATACCTGAGAAAACACAATGACTTTGCCAGTATCTTCATTTACTGTCTGGATGGTGCCATGAACCACAGCTGTGCCAACCATCTTCCCTGTAACTTGCCCCCTTCTATTAACAACAGCCACGGTCTGATTACTGATGGAGAAGTGAATGATGGATTGGGGCTGGGGGCCACCTTCAGACATTACCTGGAATTTAAATATACCATTGAATGCCTAGAACATGAGGGAGAAATCATGTCTCTTTTCCCAACATTTTGTCAAAGCAACTTAACTTCTTCATTTCCCCCCATTTCTTGAAAAATATATCCCATATCAACTCAAATGCAGAAGAGATGGAAGTACAGCAAACGATCCATGGGATTCCAAGAGAGTTTTTATATGATGTACATCATAGGCCAGGAAAATACTAATCTTGTTCTTTATCAGATTCAGTAGTATTTGGGTGAGAGTAAATAAGAGATCAATAGGAAAAGGGGTGTGTGTGAGAGAGAGAGAGAGAAAGACAGAGAGAGAGAGAGATGGATAAGGAGAAAAGGTAAATCTTATTTTTCTGCCTGTAAGTTCACCTGCATCATATTCATTGGAATCAGTGTCATTTTCTCTGGAAGAAGTCTGAATGGAGGAAACACCTTGAAGGAGAAAACCAAAAGGACAAGTAACTAACTAGAGTCAATTTTATAACATACCATGGTCACTAAAAAAAATTTTTTTTTTAGACAGAGTCTTGCTCTGTTGTCCATGCTGGAGAGCAGTGGCATGATCATAGCTCACTGCAGCCTTGAACTCCTGGGTGCTTCGGCCTCCTGGGTGGCTGGGGCCAGAAGTGTGCACCACCATGCCTGACTAATTTCTTTCTTTCCTTCCTCCTCTCCTCCCCTCTCCTTTCCTTTCTTTTTGAGATGGAGTTTCGCTCTGTCACCCAGGCTGGAGTGCAGTGGTGAGATCTCAGCTCACTGCAACTTCCACCTCCCAGGTTCAAGCGATTCTCCTGCCTCAGCCTCCCAAGTAGCTGGGATTACAGGCACCTGCCACCATGCCCAGCTAAGAGATGGGGTTTCACCATGTTGGCCAGGCTGGTCTAAAACTCCCAACCTCTGGTAATCCACCTGCCTTGGCCTCCCAAAGTGCTGGGATTACAAGTGTGAGCTACCACGCCTGGCCATGACTGACTAATTAATTTTTTGCAGAGATGGGGTCTCCCTATGTTACCCAGGGTGGTCTCAAACTCCTGGGCTCAAGTCATGCTCCTGCATCAACCTCTCAAAGTGCTGGGATTACAGGCATGAGCCACCAAATCCAGCCCATCATGATCTTATTCTAAGGAAAACTCCTAATTACATACAAAAAAGTTACACACAAAGATATGTAATTTTATTTATAATAGCAAAAGATTTAAAAGTATTTAAGTGAGAATACTTCAATAAGTTATATATCCACTCACTAGAGTAAAAGTGACCATTAAAATTATGTTTACAGTTAACTTTCTTTTTTTCTTTTTTTTGAACACATATAAGTAGAACAGCTGGCCAGGTGCGGTGGCTCATGCCTGTAACCCCAGCACTTTGGGAGGCCGAGGCAGGTGGATCACGAGGTCAGGAGATCGAGACCATCCTGGCTAACACGGTGAAACCCTGTCTCTACTAAAAATACAAAAAATTAGCCAGACATGGTGGCGGGCGCCTGTAGTCCCAGCCACTTGGGAGGCTGAGGCAGGAGAATGGCCTGAACCCGGGAGGCGGAGCTTGCAGTGAGCTGAGACCCCACCACTGTACTCCAGCCTGGGTGACAGAGAGAGACTCCGTATCAAAAATAAAAAAAACAAAAACAAAAACAAAAGTAGAACAGCTGGGCAGCGCAGTGTCTCACACCTGTAATCCCAGCTACTCAGGAGGCTGAGGCAGGAGAATCGCTTGAACCCGGGAAGCAGAGGTTGCATTAAGCTGAGATCGCGCCATTGCACTCCAGCCTGGGCGACGGAGCGAGACTCTCTCAAATGAAAAAAAACAATGGTTGCCTCTAAGAAGTGAAATTACAGGTGATTTTCATTTAACATCTTCAAAATTTGTGCTTTCCAAATTTTATTTCATTTTCTTTTTTTTTTTTTAAGAGACAGGGTATCATTCTGTCACCCAGACTGAAGTGTAGTGGCACAATCACGGCTCACTGCAGCCTGGAACTCCTCCTGGGCTCAAGTGACATTCCCATTTCAGTCTCCCAAGTAGCTGCGACCACAGGCATGCACCACTACACATGTTTTTCTAAATTTTCTATGAGAACTGTTTTATACAGAGAAACAAAACCAAAAATACTGCATGCTGTGCAAGAGTTAGACACTATCCTTTTTTTCAGTCAAATGATTTTTTGTTTTTTTTGAGACAGGGTCTCTCTCTGTCACTCAGGCTGGAGTGCAATGGCACAATCACAGCTCACTGCAGCCTCAACCTCCAGGGCTCAAGTGATCCTCCTACTTTAGCCTCCTGAGTAGCTAGAACTACAGGCACACCACCATGTCTGGCTAATTTATTTTATTTTGGTAGAGACAGAGTCTCACTATGTTGCCCAGGGTGGTTTCATACGCTTGGGTTTAAGTGATGTTCCCACCTCAGTCTCCCAAACTGCTCACACGGTGGTGTGAGCCACTGTGCCCAGCCAGTCAAATGATTTTTAACTTGTATAAACTAACAGAAAAAGACAAATGGTGTTAAGCAAGAAAAAGTACAAATTTTGGGTGAGATAATTTCCTTACTTCAATGTGCCGAGGAGTTGATGTGTATTTTCTTCCCATCTTGTCCCTAGCAATAGCCACAAGTGTGGTTTGCCCAATAGTGGTAGCTCGAAGAATATAATTTTCAGAGTATTCGTCCTGTTCCTCCATTAGCCTGCAAAAACCCTCAGGTGAGAAAGATTTTTGTTTTGTTTCAAGACGGGGTCTTACTCTGTCGCCCAGACTGGAGTGCAGTGGCATGATCTTGGCTCACTGCAGCCTCAACCTCCCAGACTCAAGGTATCTTCCCACCTCAGCTTCCTGAGTAACTGGCACTATAGGCACATACCACCACGCCTGGCTAATTTTCTTATTTTTTTGTAGAGCCAGGGTCTCACTGTGTTGCCCAGGCTGGTCTTGAATTATGGATTCAAGCAATCCCCCTGCCACAGTCTCCCATCATGCTGGGATTGCAGCATGAGCCACCACTCTTGGCCAAGATTAGGTTCTGAAAGTGGCCAGTGGTGCATCTTTCCAAGGTGCCTAACATTTTCTGCTCATTTTACCTCTGGTTAGGGGGAACTGCCAGAAAACAAATTTCCAGAGTGAAGACAAATTTCAAGAGAATGGTGGAAGGCTCATGAGAGGCAAAAATTTGTTCTAAGGCTCCAGAGGAATAAGGGCAATATAAAAACAGATTGGTAGAATTGCAAATACTAAATTGCCTGAAATTCCTGAATTTCTCCTTTCTCAGAGGGGAATACCAGTACCTCTGCCTCTAAATATATTTTTGAAGGGTCCTCTAGCCTGAAGCACCCCCAAAAGATATTATCCAAGGAAAGGTTTCAGAAATTGGAAATATTAATGACACATGACCTTAGCCCCCAAACAAGGCATCTGAGGACCTTGAGAGAGAGAGAGAGTGTGTGTGTGTGTGTGTGTGTTTATTTTAAGAGATGTGGGCCTTGCTATGTTGCCCAGGCTGGAGTGCAGTGGCTATTCACAGGTGCAATTATAGTGCGCTATAGCCTCCAACTCCTGGGCTCAAGTGAGTCTCCTGCCCTAGCCTCCTGAGTAGCTGGGACTACAGGCATGTTCCCTCACGCCAGGCTCAAATGGGTATTTTGTAGAGAGCTGAATATGGGAAGAGAGTATAGGCTGAAATGTATTCTAACAAAAAAGTAAGGGAGAAAATCTGAAATAATCTAAGGGACAGCTGACCAGGTTACTAGGAGGGAGAGTCTTATGGTATTATGCATAGGGGGAAGGAAGTATTGAAATGGTACTTACGTCAGGGTGACAATGGCAGAAGCCAACTGCAGTTTGAGTTCCATGTTTCTGAAGTATTTATTTTGGAATGGGCGTTTGGAAGAGCCAAGAACCCTCACAGTCACTAACACAGTTTTGCCTATTTCAACCTAGTCGTTAAAAAGAAAAAGATTTTAGTAAAGGTGTCTCATTCACCAATGGCAGTCTAACTCTTAGAGGGCAGTGTACTTTTTTTTTTTCTTTCATGCTAAATGATCCTGGTCAGCCTTCAATCAAATAAGCTTAATCTGTGTGTATTGTTTTAAGTTGTTCTTTAACAGTCTATTTATCTTCATCTGTTTAATGTTGAAATGTTGTTCTTTAAGGGCAGGTATTTCCATTAGCATTACCAGAAGTCCTGGTATACACACACACACACACACACACACACACACACACACACACACACA